>NC_056729.1:1818310424-1818416072 GCF_019279795.1 Protopterus annectens | reverse complement strand
TTGAAACCTATGAACATATTTGTGGTTGTACAGTAGTATGCACCTATGAACATATTTGTGGTTGTACAGTAGTACGCACCTATGAACATATTTGTGGTTGTACAGTAGTACGCACCTATGAACATATTTGTGGTTGTACAGTAGTACGCACCTATGAACATATTTGTGGTTGTACAGTAGTATGCACCTATGAACATATTTGTGGTTGTACAGTAGTATGCACCTATGAACATATTTGTGGTTGTACAGTAGTATGCACCTATGAACATATTTGTGGTTGTACAGTAGTATGCACCTATGAACATATTTGTGGTTGTACAGTAGTATGCACCTATGAACATATTTGTGGTTGTACAGTAGTATGCACCTATGAACATATTTGTGGTTGTACAGCAGTATGCACCTATGAACATATTTGTGGTTGTACAGTAGTATGCACCTATGAACATATTTGTGGTTGTACAGCAGTATGCACCTATGAACATATTTGTGGTTGTACAGTAGTATGCACCTATGAACATATTTGTGGTTGTACAGTAGTATGCACCTATGAACATATTTGTGGTTGTACAGTAGTATGCACCTATGAACATATTTGTGGTTGTACAGTAGTATGCACCTATGAACATATTTGTGGTTGTACAGTAGTATGCACCTATGAACATATTTGTGGTTGTACAGTAGTATGCACCTATGAACATATTTGTGGTTGTACAGTAGTATGCACCTATGAACATATTTGTGGTTGTATGCACCTATGAACATATTTGTGGTTGTACAGCAGTATGCACCTATGAACATATTTGTGGTTGTACAGTAGTATGCACCTATGAACATATTTGTGGTTGTACAGTAGTATGCACCTATGAACATATTTGTGGTTGTACAGTAGTATGCACCTATGAACATATTTGTGGTTGTACAGTAGTACGCACCTATGAACATATTTGTGGTTGTACAGTAGTATGCACCTATGAACATATTTGTGGTTGTACAGTAGTATGCACCTATGAACATATTTGTGGTTGTACAGCAGTATGCACCTATGAACATATTTGTGGTTGTACAGTAGTATGCACCTATGAACATATTTGTGGTTGTACAGTAGTATGCACCTATGAACATATTTGTGGTTGTACAGTAGTATGCACCTATGAACATATTTGTGGTTGTACAGTAGTATGCACCTATGAACATATTTGTGGTTGTACAGTAGTATGCACCTATGAACATATTTGTGGTTGTACAGTAGTATGCACCTATGAACATATTTGTGGTTGTACAGTATGCACCTATGAACATATTTGTGGTTGTACAGTAGTATGCACCTATGAACATATTTGTGGTTGTACAGCAGTATGCACCTATGAACATATTTGTGGTTGTACAGTAGTATGCACCTATGAACTGTATGCACCTATGAACATATTTGTGGTTGTACAGTAGTATGCACCTATGAACATATTTGTGGTTGTACAGTAGTATGCACCTATGAACATATTTGTGGTTGTACAGCAGTATGCACCTATGAACATATTTGTGGTTGTACAGTAGTATGCACCTATGAACATATATGCACCTATGAACATATTTGTGGTTGTACAGTAGTATGCACCTATGAACATATTTGTGGTTGTACAGTAGTATGCACCTATGAACATATTTGTGGTTGTACAGTAGTATGCACCTATGAACATATTTGTGGTTGTACAGTAGTATGCACCTATGAACATATTTGTGGTTGTACAGTAGTATGCACCTATGAACATATTTGTGGTTGTACAGTAGTACGCACCTATGAACATATTTGTGGTTGTACAGTAGTATGCACCTATGAACATATTTGTGGTTGTACAGTAGTACGCACCTATGAACATATTTGTGGTTGTACAGTAGTACGCACCTATGAACATATTTGTGGTTGTACAGTAGTACGCACCTATGAACATATTTGTGGTTGTACAGTAGTACGCACCTATGAACATATTTGTGGTTGTACAGTAGTACGCACCTATGAACATATTTGTGGTTGTACAGTAGTATGCACCTATGAACATATTTGTGGTTGTACAGTAGTATGCACCTATGAACATATTTGTGGTTGTACAGTAGTATGCACCTATGAACATATTTGTGGTTGTACAGTAGTATGCACCTATGAACATATTTGTGGTTGTACAGTAGTATGCACCTATGAACATATTTGTGGTTGTACAGTAGTATGCACCTATGAACATATTTGTGGTTGTACAGTAGTATGCACCTATGAACATATTTGTGGTTGTACAGCAGTATGCACCTATGAACATATTTGTGGTTGTACAGTAGTATGCACCTATGAACATATTTGTGGTTGTACAGTAGTATGCACCTATGAACATATTTGTGGTTGTACAGCAGTATGCACCTATGAACATATTTGTGGTTGTACAGTAGTATGCACCTATGAACATATTTGTGGTTGTACAGCAGTATGCACCTATGAACATATTTGTGGTTGTACAGTAGTATGCACCTATGAACATATTTGTGGTTGTACAGTAGTACGCACCTATGAACATATTTGTGGTTGTACAGTAGTACGCACCTATGAACATATTTGTGGTTGTACAGTAGTATGCACCTATGAACATATTTGTGGTTGTACAGTAGTATGCACCTATGAACATATTTGTGGTTGTACAGCAGTATGCACCTATGAACATATTTGTGGTTGTACAGCAGTATGCACCTATGAACATATTTGTGGTTGTACAGTAGTATGCACCTATGAACATATTTGTGGTTGTACAGTAGTACGCACCTATGAACATATTTGTGGTTGTACAGTAGTATGCACCTATGAACATATTTGTGGTTGTACAGTAGTATGCACCTATGAACATATTTGTGGTTGTACAGCAGTATGCACCTATGAACATATTTGTGGTTGTACAGTAGTATGCACCTATGAACATATTTGTGGTTGTACAGTAGTATGCACCTATGAACATATTTGTGGTTGTACAGCAGTATGCACCTATGAACATATTTGTGGTTGTACAGCAGTATGCACCTATGAACATATTTGTGGTTGTACAGTAGTATGCACCTATGAACATATTTGTGGTTGTACAGCAGTATGCACCTATGAACATATTTGTGGTTGTACAGCAGTATGCACCTATGAACATATTTGTGGTTGTACAGTAGTATGCACCTATGAACATATTTGTGGTTGTACATTAGTATGCACCTATGAACATATTTGTGGTTGTACAGTAGTACGCACCTTTGAACATATTTGTGGTTGTACAGTAGTACGCACCTATGAACATATTTGTGGTTGTACAGTAGTACGCACCTATGAACATATGTCTGTCTACTCTGAGTTATTACTCTCCTTATTATCTCAGCATATCATTCTATTTTAACGGTTTCTCCCTCAGTATTATCATAATCATTTCTGTTGTGTTTGCCTCAGAAAGTTTTCTCTTCCTTTAACTTGTTTCTAATAGAATTGTTTATTGCCTAGTTTGTTTTATGAATTTTTCCACCCATGATTAGATCCCTTCTAGTAATGCCCTTTTTAAATAAAAATAAAAGTTTTACTTTTCTTTTTACCCAGTTCTGCACAGATATATTTCCTGCTACCCTGTAGGTCTGAATGTGATCAGGCTGTTTTATTTAACTTTTATTCCTCTTGACATTCCTTGCATCTTAGTTTTGCATTTAAATTAATTTCTATGTATATTCCTGAAGTCAAAGTTGCAAGTAATTTTGACAAACAAATGACATTGTAATATATATTTGATGGTTTTGTTTTGTCGGCATCTCAGTTTTCTTTTAAGAATATATCCACAAAATGATGACATGGTAGGTATTGAACAACTATTTAAGTACATCAGAAAGGCATTATGGACAATCAAAAACAGCTTACATCTTTAGATGAGCAGGTATTGATATTTTGGTTTTACTATTAGATTATCATTTGTTAATTTTCACTGTAAGGTGTTTCTAATGCAAGATACGTGGTAGTTTTTTTTTTTAAGTACAAAGGGCATCCCTGTTGCTGCAATTAACATGGAACATAGAAGCCTATATACTAATGCAGGTGTTGTGGATTCAGTTGTTCGTGATATATGTCAGGAGTTTTAAGATCTAAGAAAATATTTGCGGTGTGGCGTGGTTTCTTTATCAACAAAGCAAATTACAGGAATAGCAGCTATTTCATAAAAAAATGTATAATTTAGTATTGGCTATAGACAGAAGGTTATATTCAACCCCAAATGTTTCTTTTAATTACACTTACCTCAAAGACATACACTATAAACATACAGTGTTGCTGAGTCACCTCTCCAAAGAGGTACTTGTAATAAGTGGGCTTTGCAGTTTAATAAATTTTAAAAAAGATGTCACAGCAGTTATTACAAACACAGTTAAAGGAAGTGCAACTGGCTTCTCAGATACTTTTAATATACCCAAAGATTTTTTGAGAACAAGTCTCTTAAGAAAAGTATTAACTCAGTTTAAGAAGTGGAGATGTTCCTACATAATATCTTTATATGCAGTAGCACAATAAACAACACATATATATATATATATATATATATATATATATATATATATATATATATATATATGTACACACATACATATTGCTCTATTTTGAGACACACTGAAGGCACACATTAGGGAAGTGCACTCAGATAACATTCTTGTATAAAAGAACTCACAAAAACTGCACTTATAAATGAATTCAAGCCTTAAAATAAACTTACCACACAAATATTCAAGTTTGATACCACTTTGAGATGCTTTCACATAATAATTCTCAAACTAAAATAAATCCTTAAAGTCGGTGCCAGAGGTACAACAGGTAGCACACTTGTGTTTCATGCAAAAGGTTGTAGATTTTGTTTTCTTCCCAGACTGATGGATTGTTGACTCTACAATGTTGCGTATGGAGGTGCTGCACTCTTCAGTGTGTTAGATGTTTGTTTTCAAATCCCTCTTTTGTGGCAAGTAAATATCTTTCTTGGTGCCAACATTCATTTTTTTGCCTTAGAACACTCGAGGTCACTTTCCTTCCAACTATAGGCCATCTCATTTAATGACAGGTTTTTCAAATCTACTACATTACATTTTCCCATCTCTCCCCTTTCCCCAGTGTTAGATCTGGAGTTATGGTCTACTATCTCCTATCATGGTTGACTAACTGATTTGACAGTGTAACCTGAACATGGTCAGATCCTTGTTCTTAGGTAATTATTAGGCTAGTTGCCTATGTGGGACATTGGAATTCTAGGCAATTTCCCTTCCAAAGGTGAGAAGCAAACCATGTAATTTGTATCTGTGAGGTAAGGACTTTAACTATTATGCCATCTCTACCACTGTTTTCAAAAGCATCTGGGTCCTTCTTCCATTAAGCACAATTTGTTGATTGATGAACTGGTCTTGGAAGCACTTTCAGGATTTCAAAATGATACAAACGAAAATTTCCTAGATTGTAAAGTCACTTTCTCGCAGACTACAATGACTTTCTACAGTTGGCCTTATTTATCAAACATCCTTTCAAGCCACCTATGGACACTATCATTTGATAGACTAGTTTCTGGCCTTTGCTTTACACTTCTATTTATTAGAGTGCTCTCCGCTTAAACCGACCAACATGGAAAACTTTCATGATAATAGTTTAGATGATGTTGCTTAGTTTCATTCTCTGCAGTTTCTTTCCTTGCACGCTTTAAGGTACAACATTTACTTTTCTGGTGTGCCTTTAGCATTTTGTCATTGCCTGTGTGTTATTGCACTGGTTATTTTGCCCTACCTTTGCCTTTGTTTTACTGCATTTGTATTTTACCTTGTTTTATTTGTAAACTCACATAACCAGAGTCACAGAGTTCATAGGTTCATACTAGGCTATCTGCCCTAGGGCATTTATAAGCCTAGCCAGAGTGTGTTTGGCTTTCACCACCCATTTTAAATGAATTTTGCTATGCCCTTTTTCGAGGTTAGTATACTGTGCCTCTGTCTAACAGTGACACAGAAGTGATACCCGGGGTAAACCTACTATCTCCCATCCACTCATCAAGATTCCTCTTGAAGAGAGTCAATGAGGGACTCTGCCTAACCTGGACTGGGATTTTATTCCAGAGTGAAGAGAGCCTCTGGGTTATGAATCTGTCCCTCCAGCATGTCCTATTTATTTCAGTGCTGAGGTTCAAGTCTCTCGAGTGCGTAGCTCGATGGGATTTGGATTTTCTGAGGTGCAGCATGTCCATTAATTCTGGGTTGGACATGGCTTTATACGTCAGGCACAGATCGCCTCTGAGCAGGCGGTATGCCACTGAGTAGAGCTGGAGTTTCTTTAACCGGGCAGCATATGGCATCTGTTTGAGCCCTTTGATCCTCTTGGTGAGGTACTTTTGGGGTCTTTCCAGTTGCTGCAGGTCTGGTAAGGTACATCCCAAAAGGGGCATTGTACTCAATTATGGGCCTGATGAGGGATGAGTAAAGAGGCACAATGACCTCCCCTGATCTAGATGTGAATCCCTTCATGATTAGGTGGGCTATATAAAATGTTTTTCTAACCATTTTGGCCATGTGGTTGTCAAATGAGGGACTGCTATCAACTTGGGTCCCTATTTCCCTAATTACTTCTTCCGTACTTAATGGATTACCACCTATGTGGTAATTTGTGGGCACTTTGCTTTTGCCAAAGGGGATGATTATACACTTTTTGGCGTTTAGCTTGAGGCCATGGCTCTGGCACCAGTTGTCGATTTCTATGAGGCCCTTTTGTAGGATGCTTGTGTTGGCTGGAGAGTCGATTATGGTGCTCAGTTTTCAGTAATCTGCGAACTTGGTCAGCCACCATCCTTCCATGTTAGCCTGTACCTCCAAGAAATATAAACCGAACAAGAGAGATCCCAGGACTGAGCCTTGTGGGATGCCACTTGTAACTGGTTTGGAGTCTGACATGGCTCCAGCAATTCTAACCATGTGGGTTCTGTCCTTGAGCCAGTTTGCAACCCATCTAGTGACATAGGGGTTTATATTTAAGCTGGTGAGCTTATCTATAATGCCCGAGTGGGGTATTGTATCGAAGGCTTTTGCAAGGTCCAGGTAGGCTATGTGGACCACCTTCCCCTCGTCAATGGCCTTGGTAACTGTTTCAAAGAAATTGACCAGGTTTAAGAGGCAGGATCTGCCCTTAACAAAGCTGAACTGGGTAGGATCCAGTGTCTGTAGGTCCCCAATATCATTATTTATGAGGTCCATGATGATCCTTTCCATAGCTTTGCAGACCAAGCTAGTCAGGCTTATGGGGCGATAGTTTCCAGGATCTGTTGAGGCACCACCTTTGTGGAGAGGGACCACTGTTGCTGTACGCCACTCTTTGGGTAGATATCCTGCAGTAAGGCTGAGATTGAACAGTAGTTTTATGTTTGGGTTTAGTTCTTCTTGGAGTTCATGTAGGACGCAGCCCGGGACACCGTCTGGTCCCATTGATGCTGTGTTTTTTGCTTTGGAGAGGGTGGCTCTTACCTGAGCATCTGAGATGTCAGGGGGGAAGCACTCTGCTGGGATAGATATTTGCCCTTTTGGTGGGGAAGGGGTGAGAAGTTTGCGCTGAACCTGTCAGCTAGGATGTTGGCAATGTCTGTGGGTTCGGTGTATTTTTTGTCATTTTGGACTAATTCTGAGCATATCTGGGAATTCCCAGCCAGGTTCCTAACATAACTAAAGAAAGCCTTGTGATTATCCTTAGTGTCCTGTGCAATTTTTCTCTCGAAGCTGGCCTTAGACGATTTTATGAGTGCCCGTAGTTTTTTGCTAATACTGATCAGAGATGCCTTCCCTTTTTGGGATTTTGTTCTGTCATGTAGTAGCTTCCTCCTTCTATTGTATAGTTTGTTTATGGCTGGGGTCCACCAGACAGGACGCCTAACTTTGGAGGATTGGGTCTTGGTTTTATTTGGGATTGCATGATCCATGCATTCCTGAAGGTGTTCATGGAATGCGTTTATAAAGGATTCTGCAGTCTGGGCCGTATTTTCAATAGGCCCGGGGGCTTTGAAGTATTCCACCTCGGTTTTGAGGAGTGTGAAATTTGCTTTAGAGACGTTTTTCACTGTGGTTTTCTGGGCAGAGGCTGGGGTCGGGATGTGAATATCTAGTGAGATTAGTTTATGGTCTGATCTTACCAGTGAGGGATACACTTCTGGTCTGGAGCATAGAGTCCCCATGTTGGTGATGATCAGGTCCAGTATGTTTTCCCCTCTTGAGGGAGTGGCAACAAGTTGTTCCATACCATTTGAGTTTATAAATTCTAGGAACCTTTGAGCTAGGGTGTTGGAGCTAGAGTAATGCTCCCAGTCTATGTTAGGGTAGTTGAAGTCGCCCAATATAATGGTGTTTGGAGAGACCTTCATATTTTCCAGTGTTCTCAGGAAGGCCGAGTGGGGTTCCTGGGTTTGGGAGGGTGGTCTGTAGCAGGCTATAAACTGGAAGGCAGTTTTATCCACTGTTAGTTGCACATGGATAGTCTCTGATGCTTTGTGCTGTGCCACCAACCTGGAGGTGTGGGTATCTTTGCCGAATATTGATACTCCCCCTCCTTTTGTGGTTCGGTCCAAGTTTTGGGGCCGAAAAACATGGTATGAGGTATAACCTGGTAGTGCTGGGGTGCTCTCGGGAGCCTTGAACCAGGTTTCTGTTACTGCACAGATATCGATGTTCTCCATGCTAAGGAGAGTTTCGAGTGCGTGCATCTTGAGGTTTAGACTTCTGGCGTTGAGTAGAATTACTCTTAGTTTCTTATCCCTTGTGATACCCATGGAGGTGGGTTTGTCTTTTGAGCCTTGCCTAAAAAAGGCACTATGGGGGTGGCAAGAGCCTTTGCCAATATCCAAAAGCCCAGGGGTGATAGGTGCAAGCTGTCCCTAGCGAAGCATCGTGGCTTTTCGAGCATGTCATCCCAGGCAGAGAAGCATTGGATCCCCTTTGAATGACACCAATACTTAAGCCAATTGTTGAAATTGATCATCTTGTCTTCATATTGTGGCATCATTCTTGGTGAGGGTAAGATGCTACTCAAGGTCAGGGTCATATCGGCCTGGGCTACATGCTCAGAGAGCAATTACTTTATTAAAGAAAGTAAAGCATAAAACTAGCACTGAAGCATAACACCTTGAAGGTTAACATGATTAATACAGAAAATGAGAACTATATACCACAGTACATTTTAAAACAAGCAATAATAAACAAAGAGAAAATGACATTATATATATGCAAACAAATAAATAGGAAATCCATACCTACTAAGATAACTCATCATTGTGAAACATATATGTTAATTGAAATACTTGTAATGGAATTTATGAAGTGCCTCTGAATGTAAAATATTATCATAAAAATATACTTGGTTCAACCTGTAATAGAGACACAGCCTTTATCAGCAGCTATGTCAACATTTGGACAGGCATAAAGAAAAAAAAAATAAGCTTGAAGGGTCAGAAGAATGAACCTCTAGGAAATGTGCTACATACTAGTCTTATACTATTTATTTATGTATGTTTGTTTATCTCACTGGGGTAGGGCACACTTACTGCTGTGGGGTAATTTCAATCCCAGCCCAGATGTTATATAAATAAAGAATAAAACAACAAAACAATACAAACATACAGAAATAAAGATAAAACAAGACTGCAAAGCAGTGTGGTATGAGTATAGTGTAGAATACAAATACAGAGTTGTTGGTAATTTAAATACAGGTCAGTAAGGGAAAACAGAAGCTACTTACAATACATTTAAAGAATATGATGTCAACAGAACTCTGGCTACTTGAGGTCTGAGTGTAGTCAGAATAGAAGCGTAATCAAATTTTAAGTGGCAAATAATGATGGTATTGTCTAGAACAGTATTGATATGTAATATGGGTTTTAACCAGGTTTCAGTAATCAGAGTGATGTCAGGAGAGTAGTGGTTGAGAGTGGTGTGAAGTTGTAGGGTTTTGTTAATGATATTTCTAATATTCAAATTTAATAATAGGAGGTCAGATCATTTCTGAGAGGGGTTTAGTAAACTATGGATGTCATATTGGGGTGCTTGTTGGAATGGGTTGATTTTGCAGCAAGGGTTTGGATGGATATCTCCATTAAAGGTTAGCTGTGAGGTTATGCATGATATGGTTTTGAGGAGTTTTACTATGATTGTGTTATATTCAGTGAGGCATATAGTATAGGTAGTCTGACCAGTATAAGTAATTCTGTAGATTGAGGGTGATATTTTAATATTTAAAGGTTTCTTCTGTGGTGGATAGGAAAATGGAGTATTACAAGAGGTTGCTGACCCACTGAGACTAATGTGGTATGAGGTTAGATTTGCTTCTTTTATTAAGAGTTTTATTGCAGTAAGATGGGTGGGTATCATGTTGATTTGTTTGAATGTTAGTGGATATAATGATTTTTTTGTAAATATATTGCTGTACTTTAATAGCAGGGAGAGTTATATTATTTACAAGTATTGCTATCTTGTTATAGGGGAGACTAGTACTATGCAAAAGTGACATAATTTACTTTGTAAGTTGGGTTGGGTAATAGGGCTTGCGGGTGTGGCTAGTTTAAAGTAAATTTAAGCATAGGGCTGAGTGGGAAATGGGGGTAGGGTATGGGGAGCAAAGTGAGGCCAGGTGCAGTAAGGGTGAATGAAGCAGGTAGAACCAGACCATGGCATGCACTAAAAGAAAAAAAATATTCACTATCCAGGCTTGTTTTAACCCAGTTAACTAATTTTCTGATTTAGAAGCACTTTACTTAAAAAGTAAGGATTATTTCACTTGCTGGCACTTTGAGCCTTTTATTAACAAAAGTTGCAGAGTAATTACTGCTTAGGCAGGGTTTATTAGACTATACTCAGTTACTATTTGCTTTTTCAGCAGTTGGATTACATGAGTGTGATATTTTCTATGTGCTGCTTGTATTTACGTCTAAATGTAGGTTTATTAGGTTAGGCAGTGGCCAAGAAAACTTGTTTGAGTTGCTGACCCAGGCAATGGGCTCACTAAATAAGGTTGTTCCAAAAGCATTCTGTATTTGCAAATATATTTATAAATTTTCCATATTTCTTGCCTTCCCATCTGGTAAGTCACCTTATCTTTCATTTTTTTTTGGTACATTCAGTTGCTTCTGAGGTTTATCTACTTCTGGTTTGATTTCCATTCCCACTTGACACCTTACAATTCTGCTAAACTAAGCAGGGAAGTCATCTTAGACTTGTTCTCCTTTTTAAAACTTTCTCTATGCTCGGATCTTGCAAGGTCACCAGATATGTATGCAGTCGTATGACTGCAAATCTATAGATGGAATCAGTTTTGTAGAGGTCTATACCACCTTCAGAATGAGCAATACATAATTGTGTTATAGAATGATTTATATAAATCATTTTCTAAGCATATAGCATTGTTCTTGTTTTCCTCTCCAACTGATCCAATATCTTTTGGGGACAATCACCCCCAAAATGTAAGTTAGAAGAGGAAGAGCAAATTGATTTACAGCTTGGACTTTGTTTCTAGATGTTAGGTCTGTTTGCAATATAAATTTTATTCTTATAAAATACTCCTTATTAAGTTTTATTCATATCTGTTCATGTTTTATTGTTGATCTTCAGCAGTTCCCAAATATTTATATTCTCACTCTTGCTCAAATTCTTTTATATCAGATTCCTGTCACAGACTGATATTTCTTAGGGCTGCAGCTTTCTTGCTCTAAATGTAACTTTTTTGAAAATTTATCAAGACCAAATGACATTCTTAAATCATCAAGGACGTTTTTGACCACTTGCAGTTGTGCTTTTGTTTCCTCATCTGATGAACTATACAGTTTTAAATCACCCACAAAAGGAAGATGAGAGGTGTTTACGTTTTTTTTTTTTTTTTGCTTTCTGGGAGCCATATTGTAGCCATGACCTAATCTGTTAAGTAGACAGCTTAATGGGTTAATTACAAGAAAGAACAGCAGCAGTGATAGTTACCCTGGAATATCCCCCTTTCAGTTTTTATCCCTGGGATAATGATTTGTCCTTTGAATTTTTATCCCTGGGATAATAATTTGTCCTTTATCGTGGCTTAGCTTTAAAGTGGTTTGCTACTGTTCATGGTCACTGTGATGTAATCGATCAATGTAGGGTGTATCTTATAGATTTGTAAGCACTCTTTTATCTATGAATGTGGGATGCTGTTAAATGCTTTTTTGTAGTCTATCCGTGTCATACTTAAATTATTCCCGTTTATACAATTCTCCATTATGATTTTATTTAACAACAAATGATCCTTTGTTCCATTTGACTTTCTTTTGCTACTTTTTGTTCTATTGTCATGATTGAGTTTTCTTCTAAATGACTATAAATTCTGTCAGCATCAATTCTAGTGTATAGTTTATACATCATTGGAAGGCAAGTTATCGGTCTATAGTTTTAATGATAGCCTACAGTTCACTGTTAATAAGGAGTTTTGTTTTTCCTGTTGTTAACCAGGTTGGGTGCCCATATAAATAGTTCGTACTCATGACTAAATCTTCATGTAGAGATGTTAATACTTTTAGCCAAAAGTTAGGTACTGCATCTGGGTTTGAGGTTTTCCATTTATGATGTTTTCTTAATTTTGTTTCAATTTCTCTGGCTGTTACTTCATCCCATTTCATATCCTGCATATCCGAACTTCTTAATCTTTCTTTTACATCTTCTATCAATTCAGCAGCCTTGTTATGCTCCAAAGGATTTTCATAGATATTTTTCCAAAATATGTCTATTTCTTCTTTTTTTGGTAGTGTTTCTATTCCTTATGCCTTGTTTCCAAATTTTCTATAAACCTTTTTGGGCCATCAGTAAATTGATTGTTTTCTAATTTTTCTTTATATTTATCTGCATATTTTCTAATTTTTTTCTGCCTCTGTTGGTATCTTTAGTTTATCATTTGCACTGGTGCATGATAGATTCTGATGTGTTCCAATACCGTGCGTTGCTTTTATCACATCTGTCTTTCTATTTTTGTCGATCTTTTCCCTCGTCTGTACTCTTCTAACATTGACACTTCTTGCCTTAATTACTGTATAGTTTTCTCTAGTCAGTATTTCCATGATGGCATTTGATTTCCCCTCCTCATTTTCCTTACTGTCCTGTGGTTTTGTGGTACGACTTTATCTGTTATTAATTTAGCTGCACAGTAATATATTGTATTCACTTCTGTTATATGGCATGAATTTCTATGGACAGTCTTGATACTGTGTTCATTTGTTTTATCAAGCAATTCTGCTCTTACTAAACTAAGAGCACTTTCTTTGTTCTCCGTTTCCTGTGGGCATTCTACTCTGGGAAGTCATCTACCACAGGGAAATACCATATTGTCAATATACTCCTAATAGTTGATCCAGTTGTTCAGGATTTGGGAACTTATGCGGACAGTGACCTAACTTTTGACCAAAATATGTCCATTGTAAGAAAGCCCTTCTATACTGCACAGCGTATAATCAAAGACATAGTGTCTAGATCTAGCGGTGTCATTGCCCCCCTTTACTCAGCCCTCATTAGACCACTCATTGAATGTAATTCCCCCTCTGATATGTATTTGTCCAGACACATGCAACAAATGGAATGTCCACAGAGATATGTTAGTATAAAGTTGCAAAGCCTATACAACATGTCCTACATGGACCACCTCAGTGCTCCGTCAGTATTCTTAGTATCCTACAGACTGCTAAGAGGTGACCTGTGTATGGCATACAAGGCATCCTCCCAATCCAATACTGATGGATTTAGTGCTCATCAGCAAGTCAAATGGTATCAGAAACACTCGCTCTAAGGATCTAAACCTCTTCTGCAACATCAACAAAAAGGTTTGTAGGCACAGGTACATCTTGCAGAGGATACCGCTGCATCCACACAAAAATCAACTTCTTCCTGTCCATTTTCAAGCAGAACTTAGATTTATAGATGAGAAATAGAAAATCTACCCCAGGACTGCCCTATGATCCCAATTATTCTCATTAAGGGTAGTATATAGTTTTATTTTATTTTATTTATTTATTTTATTTTACATTTGTTAACCGGGCTAGTCTAGCTGGATACATATCCGTTTTCAGTAGAGGCCCGAGGAGAAAAGCTCCAAACAAACAAAAATGGTCAGTACTTGTTTAAATTACAAGATTCAAAGTAGAGTTACAAAAAAGAGAATACAAATTACGTTTACAAGATGAAAAAAATTACATAGATGTTATATAAGACAGAGAACATACTGGAGGTTATACATAGCATTAATTTCGCATATACTAATGGAATATAGACTGGATCAAGTGGGATGAGCAAGGCCAATATATAAGCAAATGGGAAAGTTTTTTTTTAAGCACAAAAAAGGTAAACTGACTAAGCGTAAAATGGCCTGCAAGGGCAGCTAGCCTAGTACTTACCTATGAACCTACAAAATGTGGTGGGTTACACTTAATATTAATGACATTTGTTTGTAATTATATACTTTAGCTGCTTTAAGAAATCCTTGCTAATTAACCTTTTCCTATTCTCTTGACTGTTCAAGTTAATGGTATTAATATTTACAGTCCCTGAATATTTCCAGATTTGTCCTTCATTCTGGAAGTAAGAGTATGTTGGTAGCTACTTACCTGCATTAGGGTTTTATTAATAAATCTTCACATACATACTATTTTTAGTGCATGATGTCCTTTCTTTAGACACAGCGGACAAGATGTTTTAGTAGTATATAAAACTACTGTTGCTGCAGTTAGAATTTGAATATAATGTATACACTAATTTAGGAAGTGAGAAATTGTGAGTTTAGCATGTTTCATCCCTAGATGTTTCTTACTGACACTGGCTATGAAAACTGCAGAAATTTATTTCGCTCACCAGTCATATTATGCTATGAAGGGCTAAGCAATATGTGATACCTCTCAAATGTCCAGATTTTCACAGAATGTCCAGTTTTTTTTACTCTTATTTTTGACCTATTCCTGACAAAATTTTGTTTTTCTGGCAAATAAGTGAGGATTGGAATAACTAAATAATGTCATACATTTGAGTTTCAGACAAAACAATACCGAACTTGAACAAGTAAAATCATCAAAACTTCTAGGTGCCACAATTGACGACAAGCTTTCCTTTGATAATCATATTCATAAAACAATCAAGAGAACCCATTTTAAACTTGGTAGGCTATACAGGTATAATTTTATGAACATGCCCACCAAGTTAAAAATGGCTGACTCTCTTCTCCTCCCCACCCTCCTTTATGCTAGCCCCATATTTACCAACCTACATACAACTCTCAAAAACAAACTACAGTCCTGCTACTATAAAATAGTGAAGTTTACCTGATACAATTCTACCAACTTACAATGGCCCATAAAGCCCTATACCACCCTGACAACACTCCAATGCTCTCCTCCCTCATTAAATCATACAATAATCTGGGGAAACTGCGCTCCTCTAACAGAATGCTGATTCATACTTCCTTTTCAAATAACATAGCTGGAGACACTATATTTTCTAATTCTGTTGGCAAAATATGGAATCTACTACCACAAGACCTTACTACCATAACATCACTCCCACTATTCAAAACTAACTTAAAACTATTTCTCACTAACCACTGGCTATGCTCCTGCAATAACCCTGACTAAACAGCTTATTTGACTCTTTAAGCTAACCTTCTCTGCTTAATTTCCTAACTCTGTCTCTCCAGAGTATTTACTCACCATGTCTGAGTGCACTAGGCATTTTTTTTCCTTTTCTTACATACTCACTAATGTTTTCACTTTTTCTGATCTCGTAAATGACTACCCATCTGCTTTCTCTAACTTTACTTTTTTAGCCCTCTTCAATGTCATTTGTTATTTTCTGTATGATTATAGTGTGTTTTTTATTATTATTATTCAGTGTGAGCTTTTAATATTATTATTACTACTTAGATGAATAGTTTTTAGTAATATGTTAGCGGAGCTTTTCTCCTCGGGCCTCCACTGAAAATGGACATGTATCCAGCTGGACTAGCCCGGTCAACAAATGTAAAATAAAATAAACATGCCAACTCAGGCCCATCATTGCCATGCCTTAAAAAGTCTAAAGTGGCATCGGGCGCTAGAATCCGCCACATAACACAAGCACTCGGGTCACTCCACGGCAAGTACAAATATGACACAGTCATTGTCCATGCTGGTGTGAACGACCTGAGACGTACCTCCCTGGACTACATGAAAAGAGACATAGAGGAGCTCTCTGATTATGTAGCCCAGGCAGGTATGACACTGACCCTGAGCAGTATCCTTTCTTCACCAAGAATGATGCCACAATATAGAGACAAGATGATCAGCTTTAACAATTGGCTTAATGTCTGGTGTCATTCAAAGGGGATCCAGTGTCTGTCTGCCTGGGATGACATGCTTGACAAGCCACGCTGCTTCAAGGGACGGCTTGCACCTGTCACCCTGGGATTTCGGATATTGGCTAAGGCTCTTGCCACCCCCATAGTGCCTTTTTAGGCAAGGCTCAAATTCTAAACCTACCACCCTAGAAAACAAAATGGGAAGAAACTGAGGGTAATGCTGCTCAATGCCAGAAGTCTAAACCTCAAAATGCACGCACTCGAGGCCCTTCTCAGTATGGAGAACATTGATGTCTGTGCTGTAACTGAAACCTGGTTCAAGGTTCCTGAGAGCACCCCGGCACTATTAGGTTTTACCTCATATCATGCGTTCCGGCCCCAAAACCCGGACCACACCACAAAAGGAGGGGGTGTATCCATATTCATAAAGGATACCAACACCTCCAGGTTGGTGGCAACGCAAGCTCGGAAACCATCCAGGTGCAACTAACCATAGGCAAAACTGCTCTACAAATTGTAGCATGCTACAGGCCACCCTCTCAAACTCAGGAACCCCACACAGCCTTCCTGAAGACACTGGAGGGTATAAATGTATCTCCAAACACCATCATATTGGGTGACTTCAACTACCCAAATATAGACTGGGAACATTACTCAAGCCCTAACTTTCTAGCCCAACGGTTCCTGGAGTTCATAAATTCAAATGCCATGGAACAGCTAGTCACTGTTCCCATGAGAGGAGAAAATATACTAGATCTCATTATCACAAACATGGGGACAAAATGCTCCACACCGGAAGTATATCCCTCATTGGTGAGATCTGATCATAAACTAATCTCACTGGAAATCCACATCCCACCCCCCCCCCAAACAAAAAAGACCTCAGTGAAGAACTTCTCTAAAGCAAACTTCACACTACTCAAGACTGGTGTGGTATCCTTCAAGGCCCCTGAGACAGTGGAAACCACAACCCAAGCTGCGGAAGCCCTTACAAATGCCTTCTATGAACACCTCCAGGACTGCATGGATCAGGCAATCCCAAATAAAACCAAGACTCTTTCCACAAAGGGCAAGCGTACAGTCTGGTGGACCCCAGCCATTAACAAACTTTACAATAAGAGGAGAACGCTATTACATGATAGAAAAAAATCCATAAAAGGGAAGTCACCCCTGATCATTATTAGTAAAAAAATACGAGCACTCATAAAATCAACTAAGGCCAATTTTGAGAGAAAAATTGCCATGGATTCAAAGGACAATCATAAGGCCTTTTTCAGCTATGTTAGGAACCTGGGTGGAAACTCCCAGATATGCTCAGAATTAGTCCAAAATGATACAAAAATCACTGAACCCACAGACATTGCCAACATACTGGCAGACAGGTTCAGTGCAAACTTCACCCCTCTCCCCTAAAGGAGAGATAACTATCCCAGCAGAGTGTAGCCTCCCAGACATCTCAAATGTGCGGGTGAAAGCTGCTCTCTCTAAAGCTAAAAACACAGCATCAATGGGACCGGATGGTGTCCCCGGCTGTGTGCTACACGAGCTAAATGAGGAATTAAACCCGCACATAAGGCAGCTGTTTAATCTCAGCCTTACCACAGGATACGTGCCCAAGGAGTGGCGTACGGCAACTGTGGTCCCACTCCACAAAGGCGGTGCCTCTACGGACCCTGGTAATTACCGCCCCATAAGCTTAACAAGTCTAGTCTGCAAAGCTATGGAGAGGATCATAATGGAGCTCATAAACAAAGATATAGGGGACTTACAGACATTGGACCTGACCCAGTTTGGCTTCGTCAAGGGCAGATCTTGCCTTTTGAACTTGGTCGACTTCTTCGAAACAGTCACCAAGGCCATTGATGAGGGAAAGGCAGTCCATACAGCCTACCTTGACCTTGCAAAGGCTTTCGACACAATACCCCACTCGGGTATTGTAGAAAAACTTACCAGCTTAAATGTAAACCCATATGTCACAAGATGGGTTGCAAACTGGCTTAAGGACAGAACCCACAGGGTTAAAGTTGCTGGCGCTATGTCAGACTCCAAGCCGGTCACAAGTGGTGTCCCACAGGGCTCAGTCCTTGGCCCCTATTGTTCGGCATCTACTTCTCAGAAGTACAGGCCAACATGGGAGGACTTTGGCTGACAAAGTTTGCAGACGACTGCAAACTGGGCGCCATAGTGGAAAGTGCATCAGACACGGATATCCTTCAGAAGGGACTCACGGAAACAGATAGCTGGTGCCAGAGCCATGGCCTGAAGTTAAACGCCAAAAATGTATAGTCATACCCTTTGGGAAAAACAAGGTAACCCCAAGCTACCATATAGGTGGCAATCCACTAAGCACAGAAGAGGTTATCAGGGACCTGGGGACCCAGGTTGACAGTGGCCTTTCTTTTGACACTCACGTTGCTAAAGTGGTTAGAAAGACCTTCTACATTGCCCACCTGATCATGAAGGGATTCACATCCAGATCTAGTGAGGTCATTGTTCCCCTGTACTCTTCACTTATCAGACCAATAATCGAGTACAATGCCCCATTCGGGATGTATCTCACCCGACATCTGCAGCAATTGGAGAGACCCCAAAAGTTCCTCACCAAAAGGATAAAGGGACTCCAAAATCTGTCATATGCTGCCAGATTGAAGAAACTCCAGCTCTATTCAGTTGCATACCGTCTGCTCAGAGGTGACATGTGCCTGACATACAAGGCCATGTCCAACCCGGAATTAATGGACATGCTCCACCTCAAAAAATCCAAATCCACCAAAACCACTAGAGCAAGCGATTTAAACCTTAGCACGGATATAAATAGGACGTGCTGGAGGGATAGATTTATCACTCAGAGACTCCCTATGCTGTGGAATAAAATCCTGATCCATGTGAGGCAGAGCACCTCGCTGGCTCTGTTCAAGAGAAATCTTGACCTGTGGATGGGAGATCGTAGGTTTATCCCGGGAATCATCTCTGTGTCACTGCTGGACAGAGGCACAACAAACTAATGGGCACAGTATTTTTTCATATAAGGGGTGGCGTAAGCCACAAAAATTTGGGCTAGGCTTATAAATGCCTTAGGGCAGATAGCCTAGTATAAACCTATGAACTATCTACACCACTCCCAACTAACTCTCAGCCACAAACTACTATATAACTCTAACGTTTGCCCCTCTCTTCAGACTATCCTCTACACACACACACACCACGTAATCTTAGGTCTGCAAGCAAACAACTCCTAAACATCTCAAAGTCAAACAAGGTTCAGGACAAAGCCCCTATTCTTTCATCACTGCCAAAGCTTGCAATGCACTGCCCTCTTCCATTACTCAAATAGACTTCTTAAAAGCATCCAAAACTTCACACTAAAATCCCATACCTCAATAAACAGACATGCTGCAGGAACTACTGGCCTAAACCACCATAAATAGGGCACTGACGCTGTCAGAGTCACTATCAAATAATGTCCCTTAGATCACCCATCTTTGTTATTATCCCTAGGTTTCGATTTTCTGTAGCTCTAAATTTTAACTCAGACTGCTGTAGTAGCAATTTATAGGCTAATGTACTTGCTGGGAAAAAAATATATGAATGTTGTTTATACGTTTGTATATGACTATAATTCGTCTATTGTATCTCCCTTTAAACTTCTGTAAATACTTGCAGTTATGAGGTTCCTTTTACACTCTGTATATATTTGCTCATATGATGCTGACACCATGTCTTTTATCACTCTTAGAGCTTTTCTCCCTGGGTCTCCACTGAAAATGGGTCTCTGACCCAGTGGACATCCCCGGTTACCAAATGTCAATAAATAATAAATACATTTTGGGTATCTGCCCACCTTTGTTTTAGCGGTATGCAATGGGTGTGCTCCCTTATAATATTCGGCACCAAATGAGACTACCTTATTGTCAGCCGCCATGATTTAATGGATTATACAGCTTGTAGGTTAGTTAGAAGCAGTGACGTCTTGTGTTACTGCCTCGCTGCAGCCCACAATTAAAAAAAAAGTGGGAACAGAAATTGTAGCATATTTTGAATGCCGTCTATGAGTTTATAATTTAAGGTTGCCAGCTATCTTCCTTTCTCTGCGAAAAATATCGTTATCTATTTAAACGTCCTCAGACTTCAGAAGGCCAAAACCCGAACGCCTTGGAGAACTGTTTTTACACACCGGGGTATACAACGGAAACTGGGAAGCGACGCAAGGCGATTGATTTGCATATCCGAGGCACAACGGTATGCACTAAGATAGAAAATGTATTACAAACGTAAATACAAACTTTTAAATATAACTAAATTACGCTCTGCAGTGAAACATTTGTCCATTATTAATGTGATCCTAAACACGTTTAATTATTTTTGTCGCCACATTAATAACAAGTTTATCACTTTATATAAAGTTAAATTGGATAGTAATTCTTTGGTTCTCAAAAAAACGGTTCGATTCTTGGCAATTCCCCCTGAATTGCCTCACAGCACAATTTTTATAGTTCGTTTTTCATTGAAGAACGAGCATCATGTTGGTGTTAAAAATAGATTTTGTTGATTGTTTTTATTGTTGCTGGTAAGTGTTTTGTGTGGTAATCTTGCATTTTTCTTTCGCAACAGTTGGTGGTGTCGCCTCAAGGCCTGAGGTGCTTTTGTTACATGTTATGCTGGAGTGACTTCTATGCGGAGTCTGTATGTTCTCCTTGCTGTTGAGTGAGACCTGCAGCTAGGTAGGTGCCTGTCCTTCTTTGAATGTTGGTCGCCAGGCTGGCAACTCGATACCGCACAAATCCACTGCCAATCATTAGCGGACCGGTGATCCGTTGTGGCGACCCGTAACCGGGAAAAGCCGGAAGACCACGCTACTAGGCTGAGCACAAAGCTCTCCCTTCTTTTCCTGTAGTTTTTGTCCTACAATATGGTGCAGGTATTGTGTAGATGCCACACACCTGCTTGTGCTTTTTAAGACCGCCTTTTCCTTCCCTTTATTTCTTTGCTTTTGAATCAAAGGAAGGGAAGGCCTACCTGCTTTTTAAGCCCACCGTCTCACATACTTTGCAGAGGAATTCGTCTCCCCCTGCATGACATACCAAAAACACAGATCAAGCTGTAGTCATCACTGACTGATACCGCCACAAAAGCATCTGTAGTATTAAAAGGTTAAGTACAGCACGCATGGGAGAGAGTGCAAACCGTATGGTGGGGCGTAAGCAACTAAAGCCAACAGAATGGATTACTGTCATGGCTCTTTTGCTATATATTGTGTGACTATCATGGTTGCTTAATTGAATGTTTTCTGAATATTATGGATACTGTTACAAGGAAAGACAAGATTTGCAAAGGATAATGTCTTGGCACTTAATTGCTGAAACTCTACGGAAACTTTAGAGCCTAACAGTCGCAGGAACACTCATAACTCACATGGGGTAATCGGCAACTAACGTATGCATGATACACCGGCTTTCGGCTTTTCCAGTTACGGGTCGCCACAGCCGAACTGCCATCATGATTGGCAGTGCATTTTTACGGTGTCGAGCTGCCAGCCCGACACCCAACCTTCAATAGAAGGCACGCCCATTCACGCACGCACCCACCTGCATGTCTTTAAATTCTCTCAACCGCAGGGAGGACATGCATGTAGGTGCGTGCTGGCAAATCTGCATGGCGCAACAATCATGCATCATTTGCATACGACATCACACGCATTAGGCTGGTCAATCACACTGGTCACGCCCATTCCTGCTAGAAACAGACAGTGAGATAAGGTGTGTTAAGGTTCATAGGTAGATACTAGGCTATCGGCCCTGGGCCTATACAAGCCGAGCCAAAAAGGTACCCTGGCTTTTGCTACCCAAGGAAATTATTTTTCTGTGCCACTGTCGAGCAGAGCCACAGAGGTGAACCCCGGGGTGAATTTTTTATTTCCCATCCAATCATCAAGATTTTTCTTTTTTTTTTTTAAACAAGTTTATTAGTTTTAACATACAACATAAATATTATAACAATCTTATGCAAGCAGTTAACATATAACAGTTATAACATTTGATAAAACAACTAAAGTATTTACAAAGACATCCACTCTAAATCAAATCAATTAATTAAACTGTAACATCTTACTAATGAAACTAAGACTGTTTTAACAAGTTTTCTGAGGTATCCCATATATTATAGTAAGATGTTTTCCTAATGGTTCTTGACTTTATTGTCATTAGTTCCATATGACACACTTCAATCATAACATTTTTAAATTCATTAAATGAAAGGAGTATCTAAAATCCAGTTTCTGGTTATTATTTTTCTAGCCACTGCTAGAATTGACCATAATAAAGAAAGTTTAACTTTTTTAACACATTTAGGAACAGGGGTGTTAAATAATATAAGTGATTTAGAGACTATGAAATTATCTGTGAAAAGAGCCTGCAAAAAATCATTGATTAACATCCAATATTCCTTCAGTTTTATACAATCGTAAAACATATGTGCCCATTCAGCATTTATTTCTACAGTACATCTCTTACATATGTTGTCTTTATTGTTTATTTTATTCATCATTAAGGGTGTATAGAAAGATCTATGTAAAAATTTCCAGGTAAAAAGTCTTCAATTAATAGAAGAAGTAGTTTTATAAGCAGATTCCAATATATATTGTTTATCTTGTTGTTTTGGTAATTCACCATTAATGGAATTGAAATAATTACAGTAATTATCTGAACTATAATAGGTTTCATCTCTAATAATTGTATGTATGTGTGAGAGCTTACCTTTATCAGAAACCCTATGTTGCAAATTTAATATCAAGTAGTCAATCAGTATTGGAACAGATTTTTTAACTGTTAGAGACATTAAATCAAGTTTGTTAGTAAGATGTTGTCTAAAAGTTTGAATCTCTAACCAACATGTTTCTCTCAAATCAAATTCTTGCTTTAAGAAGTCTAAATGTTTTACTTTATTGTCAGACAGCATCTGATACCAGTACTTTAAATTATTCTCTGTGACTAGAAGAGTTCTTTCAGAGGTGGATGATAAAAGAATACCTTGTGTATACATTATAGGAAATAAGATAAAATTCCATTCCTTATATTTAGGATGTATATATATATATATATATATATATATATATAATTACGATATCTAATAATAATATTTAATGGGTAACTAGCTATATATAGGTTCATAAGTTACTAATTGTTGCAAATTGTTTCTGTAGGCTACACACTAAAGTGCGCTAGCCGATTTAAAGCATTTATAGCATTTACTGTCTGTTTTTCTCCTTGTCTCTGTAAAAAAACAAACAAAAAAAAAAAAAAATCTCTTGTTTTTCCCGCCTTACTGAACTAGAGTAGTCCAGTTTCAGAGTTGCTGATCCCTGGGCTTTGTTTTTAGTTCCTGTTACTGATCCATTGCCTTATTAGGAGGGAGGGAAGTTTCTTTGCTTACCAGTGGGAGTGGGAAGCACTGAGCAGCCTTTTTGTCCGATTTGGTGAAGTTTCAGCCAGAAACTAGTAGTCCATTGGTCGTTTTGGGCCAATTCCTAGCTCCTTTCAGCCCCCTGCTATAAAACACGCTAAACACGCGTTTTCCAGCTTGTACCAACTCAGCACAGATCCTCGTGGTGGCCTGCAGAGTGATCCAAGCAGCAGAGAGCTAAGAGTGACTTTCTACCAGATATAAGTATTTTTTTGTGGCTTTCCCACTGTTATTAAGCTAGCGACTGCATTTCACCTGTTTTACTGCTACTTTAAGTGATTTCTGCATTTTACACTGTTTATTGCACTTTAAGTTACTAATTGTTGCAAATTGTTTCTGTAGGCTACACACTAAAATGCGCTAGCCGATTTACAGCATTTATAGCATTTACTGTCTGTTTTTTTCCCTTGTCTCTGTAAAAAAACAAACAAAAAAAAAAATCTCTTGTTTTCCCACCTTACTGAACTAGAGTAGTCCAGTTTCAGAGTTGCTGATCCCTGGGCTTTGTTTTTAGTTCCTGTTACTGATCCATTGCCTTATTAGGGAGGAGGGAAGTTTCTTTGCTTACCAGTGGGAGTGGGAAGCACTGAGCGGCCTTTCTGTCCGATTTGGTGAAGTTTCAGCCAGAAACTAGTAGTCCATTGGTCGTTTTGGGCCAATTCCTAGCTCCTTTCAGCCCCCTGCTATAAAACACGCTAAACACGCGTTTTCCAGCTTGTACCAACTCAGCACAGATCCTCGTGGTGGCCTGCAGAGTGATCCAAGCAGCAGAGAGCTAAAAGAGTGACTTTCTACCAGATATAAGTATTTTTGTGGCTTTCCCACTGTTATTTAAGCTAGCGACTGCATTTTGCCTGTTTTACTGCTACTTTAAGTGATTTCTGCATTTTACACTGTTTATTGCACTTTAAGTTACTAATTGTTGCAAATTGTTTCTGTAGGCTACACACTAAAGTGCGCTAGCCGATTTACAGCATTTATAGCATTTACTGTCTGTTTTTTCCTTGTCTCTGTAATAAAACAAAAAAATCTCTTGTTTTCCGCCTTACTGAACTAGAGTAGTCCAGTTTCAGAGTTGCTGATCCCTGGGCTTTGTTTTTAGTTCCTGTTACTGATCCATTGCCTTATTAGGAAGGAGGGAAGTTTCTTTGCTTACCAGTGGGAGTGGGAAGCACTGAGCAGCCTTTTGTCTGATTTGGTGAAGTTTCAGCCAGAAACTAGTAGTCCATTGGTCGTTTGGGCCAATTCCTAGCTTCCTTCAGCCCCTGCTATAAAACACGCTAAACGCTGTAAGCTGATTTAGCTGAGTTACCACTGTTGCACACAAGAGCAGCGGCGGCGGTTAAACAAGGTTAAACTATTTGGGCCATCTAAATTCCACTCTTTCAATTTTCCCTTAAAACTACCTTCCTTGAGCTGTACTGCTGATCTAACCAGCATATCCTATAACTGAAAAGTTAATCTCTACTTGATTCCCAAGTAGACTATTCTCTATCTGTAAAGCCTAGCACTTACTCCTACAGTACTTGCACCTTGATAAAGCACTCTTATTATAGATAGTACCCCACCAGCCTAAAACCCACTTCCCGAGTCCTTTGAAAGTCACTTTATCTACTACTTCTAGTATGTGGAAGGATCAGTTGCTAGTGTCCCCTCCAGCTCAACTGGTGAACCTGGGAATATTGAGGCAATGTTACAACTGCCTCATGTACACAGACAATCCTCTCCTTCTCCCACAAAACACAAATACATGTGAGAGATGCAACTATACGGCCAAACTGGAGGCTGAGCTCTCTCAACATAGGACTGGCAAGACCAGACAGGAGGAGAAGGTAACCACACACAATACATACCCAGTCACACATGGTACCATCACAACTTCAAATCATACACATACTCACACAAAGACATACTGGAGTCTCTGATCAAAAATTTACCAAAACAGCAGAGGCCACCAAAGCAGACACCCAAACAACTACCACCTCACGACCCAACACATGCAACACATAGACCACACAGTCAGAGTGTCAAACAGTCACAGCCCTTAAGGCCAAACAAAATGCCAGACACACTTGTCATTGGTGATTCCATAGTCAGACACACTGACGTCCCGCTCACCAGACTGAGTAAAGAGAAGGTCACAGTAAGCTGCCTGTCGGGCGCTAGAATCCGCCACATAACGCAAGCACTCAGGTCTCTCAACAGCAGGTACAAATGCGGCTCAGTCATTGTCCACGCTGGTGTCAGCGACCTGAGACGCCTCCTTGGACTACATGAAAGGGACATCGAGGAGCTCTCTGATTATGTAGCCCAGGCAGGTATGACCCTGACCTTGAGCAGTATCCTACCTTCACCTAGAATGATGCCACAATACAGTGATAAGATGATCAGCTTTAATAATTGGCTTAAATTCTGGTGTCATTCAAAGGGATCAATGTCTGTCTGCCTGGGATGACATGCTGGACAAGCCACGCTGCCAAGGGGCTTGCACCTGTCACCCTGGGCTTCCGGATATTGGCAAAGGCTCTTGCCACCCCATAGTGCCTTTTTAGGCAAGGCTCAAATTCTAAACCTACCACCCTAGAACACCAAAAGGAAAAAACTATGGGTAATGCTGCTCAATGCCAGAAGTCTCAATCTCAAGATGCACTTTTCGAGGCCCTTCTCAATATGGAGAACATCGATGTCTGTGCTGTGACAGAAACCTGGTTCAAGGCTCCTGAGAGCACCCCAGCACTAACAGGTTTCACCTCATATCATGCGTTCCAGCCCCAAAATCCGGACAACACCAAGAAAGGAGGGTGTCCATATTCATAAAGGACACCCACACCTCAAGGTTGGTGGCAATGCACGATGCATCGGAGACCATCCAGGTGCAATTAACCATAGGCAAGACTGCTCTGCAATTTGTAGCATGTTACAGGCCACCCTCTCAAACTCAGGAACCTCACATGGCCTTCCTGAAAACATTGGAGGGATAAATGTATCTCAAACACCATCATACTAGGTGACTTCAACTACCCTAATATAGACTGGGAACACTACTCAAGCCCGAACACTCTAACCCAAAGATTCCTGGAGTTCATAAACTCAAATGCCATGGAACAACTAGTCACCATCCCACAAGAGGAGAAAACATACTTGATCTCATCATCACGGACATGGGATCAAAATGTTCAACACCGAAGTATACCCCTCACTGGTGAGATCAGATCATAAACTAATCTCGCTGGAGGTCCTCATCCCGCCCCACCTGAAACAAAAAAGACCACAGTGAAAACTTCTCAAAAGCCGATTTCACACTTCTAAAACTAGTGTGGTCTCCTTTAAGGCCCCTGAGCCAGTGGTAAACATTACTCAAACCGCTGAATCACTTACAAATGCCTTCTACCAGCACCTACAGGACTGCATGGATCAGGCAATCCCAAACAAAACTAAGACTCTCTGTACCAAAGGCAAGCGTCCAGTCTGGTGGACCCCAGCCATAAACAAGCTCTACAACAAAGGAGGAAGCTACTACAAGATAGAGCAAAATCCTTGAAAGGTAAGACACCTTTGATCATTATAAGTAAAAACTAAGAGCTCTCATAAAATCATCCAAGGCAAATTTTGAGAGAAAAATCGCCAAGGACTCTAAAGAGAATCATAAGGCCTTCTTTAGCTATGTTAGAAACCTAGGAGGAAACTCCCAGATATGCTCAGAATAAGTTCAAAATGATGTGAAAATTACTGAACCTACACACATTGCCAACATACTGGCTGACAGGTTCAGTGCAAACTTCCCCTCCCCCAAAAGGAGAGATATCTATTCCAGAGGATTGTAGCCCCCAAACATCTCCAACGCCCAGGTGAGAACTGCCCTCACTAAGGCAAAAACACAGCATCCATGGGACCGGATGGTATCCCCGGCTGTATGCTACATGAACTCAACGAGGAATTAAACCCACAGTTAGGACAGCTGTTTAATCTTAGCCTCACCTCAGGATACGCCCAAGGAGTGGCACACGGCACTGTGGTCCCACTTCATAAGGGCGGTGCCTCCACAGACCCTGGAAATTACCGCCCCATTAGCTTGACAAGCCTTATCTGCAAAGCCATGGAGAGGATCATAATGGAACTCATAAATAAAGACATAGGAACTTGCAGACTTTGGATCCAACCCAGTTTGGCTTTGTCAAAGGCAGATCCTGCCTCTTAAACTTGGTTGACTTTTTGAGACAGTCACCAAGGCCATTGATGAGGAAAGGCAGTCCATACAGCCTACCTCGACCTGGCAAAGGCCTCGACACAATACCCCACTCAGGTATCATCGAAAACTCATCAGCTTGAATGTAAACCCATACATCACAAGATGGGTTGCAAACTGGCTAAGTGACAGAACCCACAGGGTCAGAGTTGCTGGAGCCATGTCAGACTCAAAGCCTGTCACAAGTGGTGTCCCACAGGGCTCAGTCCTGGGTCCACTCTTGTTCGGCATCTACTTTTCTGAAGTACAAGCAAACACAGGAGGTTATGGCTGACAAAGTTTGCAGATGACTGCAAACCGCCATAGTCGAAAACACATCTGACACAGATATCCTCCAGAAGGGCCTCACAGAAGCGGATAACTGGTGCCAGAGCCATGGCCTGAAGTTAAATGCCAAAAATGCATAGTCATACCCTTGGGAAAAACAAGGTTACCCTAGCTAACATATAGGTGGCAATCCACTGAGCACAGAAAAAGTCATCAGAGATCTGGGGACCCAGGTTGACAGTAGCCTTTCGTTTGACACTCATGTTGCTAAAGTAGTTAGGAAAACCTTCCATATCACCCACCTGATCATGAAGGGATTCACATCTAGATCAAGGGAGGTCATCGTCACCCTGTACTCATCACTCATTAGACCTATGATTGAGTACAATGCCCGCTCGAATGTATCTGACCAGACACCTGCTGCAGCTTGAAAGGCCCCAAAGTTCCTCACCAAAAGGATAAAGGGTCTCAAAATATGTCTTATGCTGCCCGACTGAAAGAACTCCAGCTCTATTCAGTCTCATACCGCTTGCTCAGAGGTGACCTGTGCCTGACATATAAGGCCATGTCAAACCCAGATTTGATGAATATGCTTCACCTCAAAAATCTAGATCCCTCAGAACCACAAGGGCGGGAGACTTAAACCTTGACACAGTTATAAATAGAACGTGCTGGAGGGACAGATTCATCACCCAGAGACTCCCTATGCTGTGGAACAAAATCCCGGTACATGTGAGGCAGAGCACCTCTCTGGCCTTGTTCAAGAGGAATCTTGACCAATGGATGGGAGATTGCAGATATACCCCAGGGATTACTTCAGTGTCACTGCTTGACAGAGGCACAGCAAAATGATAGGCATAGTTTTTATTCAAACTAAAGGGGTGGCGAAAGCCACATAACTATGGGCTAGGCTTATAAATGCCCTTGGGCAGATAGCCTAGTATGAACCTATGAACCTATGAACCTATACTAGGCTATCTGCCCTAAAGCATTTATAAGCCTAGCCCAAATTTTTGTGGCTTACGCCACCCCTTATATGAAAAAATACTGTGCCCATTAGTTTGTTGTGCCTCTGTCCAGCAGTGACACAGATATGATTCCCGGGGTAAACCTACGATCTCCCATCCACAGGTCTAGATTTCTCTTGAACAGAGTCAGCGAGGTGCTCTGCCTCACATGGACTGGGATTTTATTCCACAGCATAGGGAGTCTCTGAGTGATAAATCTATCCCTCCAGCACGTCCTATTTATAGCCGTGCTAAGGTTTAAGTCGCTTGCTCTAGTGGTTTTGGTGGATTTGGATTTTTGAGGTGGAGCATGTCCATTAATTCGGGTTGGACATGGCCTTGTATGTCAGGCACATGTCACCTCTGAGCAGACGGTATGCGACTGAATAGAGCTGGAGTTTCTTCAATCTGGCAGCATATGACAGATTTTGGAGTCCCTTTATCCTTTTGGTGAGGAACTTTTGGGTCTCCAATTGCTGCAGATGTCGGGTGAGATACATCCCGAATGGGGCATTGTACTCGATCATTGGTCTGATAAGTGAAGAGTACAGGGAACAATGACCTCACTAGATCTGGATGTGAATCCTTCATGATCAGGTGGGCAATGTAGAAGGTCTTTCTAACCACTTTAGCAATGTGAGTGTCAAAAGAAAGGCCACTGTCAACCTGGGTCCCCAGGTCCCTGATAACCTCTTCTGTGCTTAGTGGATTGCCACCTATATGGTAGCTTGGGGTTACCTTGTTTTTCCGAAGGGTATGACTATACATTTTTGGCGTTAACTTCAGGCCATGGCTCTGGCACCAGCTATCTGTTTCCGTGAGTCCTTTCTGAAGGATATCCGTGTCCGATGCACTTTCCACTATGGCGCCCAGTTTGCAGTCATCTGCAAACTTTGTCAGCCAAAGTCCTCCCATGTTGGCCTGTACTTCTGAGAAGTAGATGCCAAACAATAGGGGCCAAGGACCGAGCCCTGTGGGACACCACTTGTGACCGGCTTGGAGTCTGACACAGCGCCAGCAACTCTAACCCTGTGGGTTCTGTCCTTAAGCCAGTTTGCAACCCATCTTGTGACATATGGGTTTACATTTAAGCTGGTAGTTTTTCTACAATACCCAAGTGGGGTATTGTGTCGAAAGCCTTTGCAAGGTCAAGGTAGGCTGTATGGACTGCCTTTCCTCATCAATGGCCTTGGTGACTGTTTCAAGAAGTCACCAAGTTCAAAAGGCATGATCTTCCCTTGACAAAGCCAAACTGGGTCGGGTCCAATGTCTGCAAGTCCCCTATATCTTTGTTTATGAGCTCCATTATGATCCTCTCCATAGCTTTGCAGACTAGACTTGTTAAGCTTATGGGGCTGTAATTACCAGGGTCCATAGAGGCGCCCTTTGTGGAGTGGGACCACAGTTGCTGCACGCCACTCCTGGGCACGTATCCTGTGGTAAGGCTGAGATTAAACAGCTGCCTTATGTGCGGGTTTAATTCCTCATTTAGCTCGTGTAGCACACAGCCGGGACACCATCTGGTCCCATTGATGCTGTGTTTTTAGCTTTAGAGAGAGCAGCTTTCACCTGCGCATTTGAGATGTCCGGGAGGCTACACTCGGCTGGGATAGTTATCTCTCCTTTAGGGGAGAGGGTGAAGTTTGCACTGAACCTGTCTGCCAGTATGTTGGCAATGTCTGTGGGTTCAGTGATTTTGTATCATTTTGGACTAATTCTGAGCATATCTGGGAGTTTCCACCCAGGTTCCTAACATAGCTGAAAAAGGCCTTATGATTGTCCTTGAATCCATGGCAATTTTTCTCTCAAAATTGGCCTTAGTTGATTTTATGAGTGCTTGTATTTTTACTAATAATGATCAGGGGTGACTTCCTTTATGGATTTTGTTCTATCATGTAATAGCTTTCTCCTCTTATTGTAAAGTTTGTTAATGGCTGGGGTCCACCAGACTGGACGCTTGCCCTTTGTGGAAAGAGTCTTGGTTTTATTTGGGATTGCCTGATCCATGCAGTCCTGGAGGTGTTCATAGAAGGCATTTGTAAGGGCTTCGCAGCTTGGGTTGTGGTTTCCTCTGGCTCAGGGCTTGAAGGATACCACACCAGTCTTGAGTAGTGTGAAGTTTGCTTTAGAGAAGTTCTTCACTATGGTCTTTTTGTTTGGGGTGGGGGGATGTGGATTTCCAGTGAGATTAGTTTATGATCAGATCTCACCAATGAGGGATATACTTCGGTGTGGAGCATTTTGTCCCCATGTTTGTGACAATGAGATCTAGTATATTTTCTCCTCTTGTGGAACAGTGACTAGCTGTTCCATGGCATTTGAATTTATGAACTCCAGGAACCGTTGGGCTAGAAAGTTAGGGCTTGAGTAATGTTCCCAGTCTATATTCGGGTAGTTGAAGTCACCTAATATGATGGTGTTTGGAGATACATTTATACCCTCCAGTGTCTTCAGGAAGGCTGTGTGGGGTTCCTGAGTTTGAGAGGGTGGCCTGTAGCATGCTACAATTTGTAGAGCAGTTTTGTCTATGGTTAGTTGCACCTGGATGGTTTCAAGCCGTATGCGTTGCCACCAACCTGGAGGTGTGGGTATCCTTTATGAATATGGATACACCCTCCTTTTGTGGTGTGGTCCGGTTTTGGGGCCGAACGCATGATATGAGGTAAAACCTAATAGTGCCGGGTGCTCTCAGGAGCCTTGAACTAGGTTTCAGTTACAGCACAGACATCAATGTTCTCCATACTGAGAAGGGCCTCGAGTGCATTTTGAGATTTAGACTTCTGGCATTGAGCAGCATTACCCTCAGTTTCTTCCCATTTTTGTTTTCTAGGGTGGTAGGTTTAGAATTTGAGCCTTGCCTAAAAAGGCACTATAGGGGTGGCAAGAGCCTTAGCCAATATCCGGAATCCCAGGGTGACAGGTGCAAGCCGTCCCTCAAGCAGCATGGCTTGTCAAGCATGTCATCCCAGGCAGACAGACACTGGATCCCCTTTGAATGACACCAGACATTAAGCCAATTGTTAAAGCTGATCATCTTGTCTCTATATTGTGGCATCATTCTTGGTGAAGGAAGGATACTGCTCAGGGTTAGGGTCATACCTGCCTGGGCTACATAATCAGAGAGCTCCTCTATGTCTCTTTCATGTAGTCCAGGGAGGTGCGTCTCAGGTCGTTCACACCAGCATGGACAATGACTGTGTCATATTTGTACTTGCCGTGGAGTGACCCGAGTGCTTGTGTTATGTGGCGGATTCTAGCGCCCGATAGGCAGCTTACTGTGACCCTCTCCTTGTTCAGCCTGGTGAGTGGGATGTCAGTGTGTCTGACTATGGAGTCACCTATGACAAGTATGTTTGGTGTTGTATTTGGCCTTAAGGGCTGTGACTGCTTTGCACACTGCTTTTGTGGTTTATGTGTTGCTTGTGGGGTGTCTTGAGGTAGCAGTTGTTTGGGTGTCTGCTTTGGAGGCCTCTGCTGTTTAGGTAAATTTTACTCAGAGCCTCGAGTATGTCTTTGTGTGTTTATGTGTTTGATTCAGTGGAGTGGTAGCATTATGTGAGGCTGGTTTTGTGGTGTGTGTAGTTGCCTTCTCCTCCTGTCTGGTCTTGCCAGTCCTGAGTTGAGAGAGCTCAGCCTCCAGTTTGGCTAAATAGCTGCATCTCTCGCAAGTATTTGTGTTATGTGGGAGGAGAAGAGGGTTGTCTGTGTACATGAGGCAGTTATAACATTGCCTCAAGATTCCCAGATTCACCAGCTGGACCGAGAGGAGATTGACAACTGACCTTTGGACATGCTAGAATAATATTGGGAAATCCTTAATTGAAAACAAGGGCCAGTGGGGAGTGAGGGTGTAGTGCTTTTAATTTTTAGTGCTGACTTATATAATTGCTTTAGTGAGCAAGTGCCAGGTAACTTGAGTGCAATGTGTTACAAGTAACTAAATGCAAAACGACAAACAGTAACTTTCTTTCAAGTGAAACAAGGAAATAAGTACAGTAAGCAATGCAGATATCACTAGTGATCCACAGATGCTGAGAAGTTGCATATTAGGTGGAATTAGCTTCCAGGAAATAACAAGCAAACAAACAACAAGCATATAAACAAAGCTAGATTCAGCAGGCCTGGATCTAGTCTATGCTAGAGCAAACAAGGTGAACCAATTTCAGTAAGATACAGTTCAAATATTCAGGCACTATAAACCTTTAACCAGAAATTCCCAGCTCAGAAGGGCAGAGTCCAGCCTCTTCTCCCACAAGAGTGCAGACCACAAACCTTCTTAATGTAAAATAACTGGCCTGAAGCCCAAGTGCCTAAACCAGAACTAATACACTTGGACACTGGGCTCTCAATCAGCAGTTCCCAACTTAGAAGGATGAAAGCTACCTGTCCTGCCACCACAGTGCTTGCACACACAATATTTTGGTGTAATAGATGAGGTACAAAACTCTTTTAGTAACCATAACATGGGATTGTTTATAATAGTATTTTTGTGTATTAACGATATTTTTGTGAAGTGCATGCTAATTAATTCCCAATATTCCTTCCATTTTGCAACATATGACTGATCTATTAGCAATGTTATAACTTTTATAATAGAAGAGATAGCATATAAATTAAAGTCTGGAAATGATATGCCCCCTTGAGACCAACTATTAGTATGTTTCTTTAATGCAATCCTAGGTCTATTAGGTGCCCATAAGAAATTTAACATTTGTGAATTTAATTTCTAAATAATTATTTTTGTAGGTGGGAGTATTATTGATTGTATTATGTATAATATTGTCAAAAGATTTTAATACTCTTAACATATACTGGAAGAATCATGCAGCTAAAGGTAGGCCAAAAAAGAGTTTATTTTACATGCATGGAGACCTGCCACAAAGTACTTGGTATGTCAGCAGTCTAATTTCTGTACACTTTACATGGGTTTTTATACCCTCTTCTACACATACACAGCAGCTGGTTACTAGACAAGGAATTTCAGTCAAAGCTATAAATTCACTCACTGGAGCCTTAGATGGTCAAAAGTCAGACACAAGATAAGTTGGTGCTTACATCAAGGTAACATCTATGCATTCCTCCCTGGTCAGAGGTCAGTCCCAAGATAGGCCTGTGCCTGGACCAAGGTAACATCTGTGCATTCCTTTCTGGTCAGCAAATTCCTTACAAGAAAAACAACTCATTTTAGCTTATTTCTTTGCATGCAATGCAGTTTCACATTTTAACCCTTCCTATACAGGATACAAAGATGTTGAACACAAAGATTCTTACTACATTTCCCCCCTAACAACACTTTGTATCACCAGTAATACTTTTTATTCATACAGTTGTTCGCATGATTCATTTTCTGTATATTCAGAATAATAAGCTTTAGTTGCATTGGCAGACAATACACTTGATATTATCATCCGGATGCAAGGAATGCAACAACTACCCAACAGTAGGAATATAATGGCACCAACACATACAGCAATTAAGACATTCATGAGTACTGTTCCCCAATTTCCAAACCAATTTTGGAAAAAGTCAGTCAATGGATTCTGTCCTGGTTTTGTAAGTTCAGAAACTTGTTGTAAGATCTCCAAATGACTGTCTATATCAACCAATTTTGGAAAAAGTCAGTCAATGGATTCTGTCCTGGTTTTGTAAGTTCAGAAACTTGTTGTAAGATCTCCAAATGACTGTCTATATCATGCTCATTGTCTGGAATAAAAGAACAACACTCCTCCTGGATAAGAGTGCAAGTACCTCCTTTCACTGCTAGGGTGAAATCGAGTGCCATACGATTCTGCAACACTACAGTCCTCATTGCAATTAACTCATCCGTCACCAATTCTAGCGCAGAAAAAGTTGCATTGCTCAGAGTTTCTAACAGTTTTGACTGTTTTCTGAGCTCCCAAATAGATTTTACTGTCCCATACGGTGGAAGGATACCAGCCCAGGAAATAACATCATCGCCCAAGTCCATGTGTGACAGCCCCTTGCTGCTACTATGGGCCAAATCGTGGTGATAGATCCAGGATACGTCAACATTACCTACAGGATTAACAGGTTTATTAACAGCATGTACATTTCGTATTTTACCTTGGGGAAGAGAAAATGTATGTCTTATAGCTGGTGCTAAATAACCCAAAAAACAACTGCCTGACCAATTCCTTGGTAACCATTTGTATGCCTTTCTACCACAGATAAAATAACAATCATTTACTTTAAGTGTAATATTGACTGGAACAGAATGATTTCCTATATCTTGCAGCCCTTTAAACAACAGATCATACACAGATAACATTTTTTCAAAGAAACTTGTGTCATTAATAAGCCCTGTACTATTAATAAGCACTTTTATGGGCTTGAAACTCATTGCACAGTGTCCATCTATTGTACAGTTATGAATTATGTTTACATTACATTGACTCCATCCAACCTTAATCTTGCCCCCTCTTTGAAAACATACAGTTCCATTCTGGCGACCCATGAGGGGTAATGCTATTTTGTCCTTTAAGGCTACCTCTGAAGTTTCAAATAGTAAATTAGTCCGTGTATCATTTGCCCCCAAAGGGACTGTACCTAACATTAGACCACCATGTACAGTAGGAAGAGCCGTGCATATCCAACAATTTGAAACATTAAAAAATAGAGCATATGCATACTTAATAGCTTGGTATGCATTAAAAGGTGGATGCCAGGCCGTATTTTCATCTCTCTTTACTTGGCTAGTCTTGTTTGAAAATAAAGCCGGCCAAAACAGAAAAGTAACAATCACACTTATTAACAACAAAATTATTTTGGAATGCTTTGGTGGGAAAGGCTGCTCCCTTCCGGTATTTTTTGCATTGCTACAATAGTCAGATATTTATACAAAACAAGATTACTACTAATCAGTGTTCCTCAGGGGAATCCAAATCTTTGTGCAGTTCAAACTGTTTCACTACTTTGCAATGTGTCAGGTGGATCCACGAGCTTCTTTCCTTTATTCGAACTGCTGTGGGTGTCGAAATCAAAACCTGGTATGGACCTTCCCACTTTGGTGAGGCCCACGTTTCCTCTTGACAATTTTAATCCACACCCACTCCCCCGCTTCCACTTCCAGGATCCTGTTGTTCTTCTGATCTGAAAAATAATCATTCGTTAGAGAAGTGTTAGTTTTTGTCAGCATTTTCCTCATGTAATCTGCTATCTCTTCTCCCCCCTCATGTTCCACAGGCAAAAGACCTTGCCACTGCGGGATGTAATAAGGTCTCCCGTATAGTAGTTCAAATGGTGTGACCCCTTTTGAGGTGGGAGTGGTACGCATGGACAGGAGTGCCAGAGGTAAGCAGTTTATCCAAGACTGATGTGTCTCGGCCATGAGTTTACGTAACTTGCCTTTGAGAATGCCATTATGGCATTCAACCAACCCTGCTGACTGTGGGTGGTAGGCACAATGGTGTTTTAACCCGATCTGGAAAACGGCAGCCAGCTTTTGAATAACTTGGTTTATGAAATGTGTACCATTATCAGAAGAGATGCGTGTAGGTAGCCCAAAATGAGGGATAATGTTATTTGTAAGAGCCTTGGCTACCGACAGTGCATCTGGGTGTGCTACCGGAAAAGCTTCTACCCATTTTGTAAAAGCATCAATAATGACTAACACAAATCGCTTCTGTTGAACAGGAGTTAGTTCAATAAAATCCATACAGATTGTGTGAAATGGATACGGAGGCAGCGGGAACGCTGCTGGAGTGATCCGTACCCCACCACCATGGTATTGTGCACAAAGCGGGCACGATAAACAAAATCATTTAGCATACGCTATAAAGCCCTTGGTCCAGAAAATTTGCTGGATTATCTGAACCATAGCAGCAGGGCCCAGATGAGATGGGCCATGCATCACTAATGAGGCATACCTAAAAAGGTTTGTTGGCAAGACATACTTATCATTTGGACCTACAAAAACTCCCTGCTTTTGAATAGCCCCATATTTAACCCATCACTGTTTTTCCTGAACTGTACTAAGTTCCTGCATTACCTGTAAAGTTTGTAGATCAAATTTATCTGTAGGGTGAAGTTCCTTTTGTGTCGTCTCGAGTGCAAAAGTAGAGGTTAAGGCTACACTTTTTGCAGTTTTGTCAGCTAGTGCATTTCCAAGTGATACTGGATCCTTGGCATTTGTGTGTGCTGCGCACTTACAGATGGCCAATCCCCGTGGCAGTTGGACAGCTTGTAAGAGGCTAAGGATTAAATCCTTGTGGGTTATTTCCTTTCCTGAGGCCTTAACCATTCCCCTATTTTTCCATTGATGTGCAAAGACATGGACAGTGGAAAAAGCATACTGGCTATCTGTGTAGATAGTAACTGCCTTATCCTTGGAAATGGTGCATGCTCTGGTCAAAGCAATCAATTCAGCCGCCTGTGCGGACAGGTTCCTGGGGAGAGGTTTTGCCTCTAGTACCTTAGTCTCAGTTGTGACTGCATAACCCACTTGTGTAATACCTGCCTCATTCTTACGTGCTGACCCATCTACAAACAGGGTCCAATCTGAATTTGCCAAAGGTTGATCCTTAAGGTCTGGTCTTGGTAAGACATTAGAGTGTATTAAGTCTAAACACACATGATGGGCACTGTCATCAGCTGTAGGTAACAGCGTGGCTGGATTAAGAGTAGTGCATCGCTCAATGGTCATGTGTGGTTGTGATAACAACATTGTCATGCAGGATAAGTGTTTGCTAGGAGAGAGAAAGGTAACTTTATCCTGTAGAAGTATTACCGCGACAGAGTGCGGTACTCGTAAGGTAAGGTCATGAAACAAAACTAGGGTTGCAGACGCCTGCACGGCCAGTGCAGCTGCGACTACTGCTTGTACACAGTGTGGCAACGATCGTGCCACTGTGTCCAATTTACTGGAATAAAAAGCTAATGGTCTCAACTTATCCCCATAAGTTTGCAACAGAACCGATGTCATAAAGCCCTGCTTACAATCTACTGTCTGAACAAAGGGTTTTGTATAGTCAGGGAAACTAAGTGTTGCAGATCCTGCTATCAAATGCTTTACCCTAGTAAATGCCTGTATTGCCTTATCCATCCATTTCAGCGCATCATGTGCTGCCATGGGAAGTGTGAAAATAAGTTCCGAAAGTGAACTTACTTCCTCTGCATAGTTGGGAATCCAACTGCGACAAAAATTTGTTATTCCTAAAAATGACATAATTTCTTTTTTCGTACTGGGCATTGGTGCCTGTAAAATAGCTTCTTTTCTACAGCTATCTAGTTGTCTACCAGCATTTGAAATGGTATAGCCTAGATATCGTACTTCAGTTTTACAAAATTGTAATTTAGATTTGTTTACCTTATGTCCCTCTTTCGCCAAGAAATGCAATAACCGAATAGTTTTGGACTCACAGACAGCCTCCGTGGGTGCAGCCAGTAAGATGTCGTCCACATACAATAGTAGATGACAGCCATGCTCTGGTTGAAACTGTGCCAGGTTTGTTGACATTTCTTGCGAAAAGATTGTAGGACTTTCACAATATCCCTGCGGCAGTCGTGTATAAGTGTACCGCTTGCTCATAAACATAAAGGCGAACCAAAACCTACTATCTTCCTGTAGAGGTATAGAAAAAAATGCGTTACTGATATCAATGACAGAAAAATACTTATCGGAGGGAAGGATATCATTTAACAAAACAGATGGATCTGGGACCATAGGAGCCCTTGGTACCACAGCAGCATTCACAGCCTGCAGATCCTGTACCATTCTCCAGGTCCCGTCCGGTTTCCTTACTGGGAACAAGGGTGTGTTACACGGTGAATCTGTGCATGGAATTAAAACCCCAGCTCGTAATAGAGCCGTGATCACTGGTAGAATGCCTTCTTCTGCCTTTTTACTTAATGGATACTGGCGCTTGTGAGGTCTAAAATCGGATTTAACCTGTCCTGCTGATTTTATTAGCCCAATGTCATGTTGCCCGTGGGACCATAAGGAGTCCGGCACTGACTGTAACTTTAATTCTTCCTGCGGGGTTAGGAGATATAGTCAGAATGACCCTCCCCCGGGTGGCGTTAGCCTGTCTTCGCGGAGGTGCACTGTTGGTCTAGCCTGGGTGACCCAATTTAGTCTTTGTACCTGAACTCCTTTACATGCCAATTGTTCTGGCATCATTTTAGCCCATTCAGTAACTTTCCTCCCCACCAGATACCATGCCATTTGTTCTTCCCTTGTTACAGAGACATGTGCAATAGAATTATTGCGAAAAAGTAACTGCATATCTTTTGTAAGACTGCATGTAACTGCAGAATTTCCTGCTTTATCCCAAAAGAGATTTTGTAACAGGATTTTTGTGACCTTGTGTTTAAAGAATTGCTCTTCATATTTGTTGTCCGGTCCTACATACTTTCTGTAGTACATTGTACAGTGTAGTTGTTTAGCTACCAGTGGCGGTTGCGTGCCATATTTGCTTAAGGCCAAATTAGTTAGCTCATTTACTACATTTTGTGGTCCAGTTTCAACAAGATCATTACTGTACCAGTAGTGTAAATCACCCTGCCCCACCTGTAACATAACATCTTGAATTTCTACTCATTTGCTAGAATCCCTGATGCAGTCGGCACAGCTGCTATGCCAAACACGTGCATTAAATCTCTTCCTAATAAGTTTACAGGGCAAAATTTGGAGACAATGACTCGAAACCTGATAGTTTGGTTAGTTTCAGGGTCCGTGAACCATAAGGGTTTAGATAGTGGTTCCTTATAAATGCGGCCATTTGCTGCCTTGACTAATACATAGTCATCAGAAGTTACATCGGATGGCACTGCAGAATTTTTTAGCAGGGTCCTGGAAGCCCCTGAATCACACAAAAATTCTACATCCTTTCCCTCTACTTGAAGTGTGATTATCGGTTGTGCCTCTAGCTGCATAGTTACAGCCAGCGCTGTTAAATTAACAACCTGATATTCGCCTTCGTCTGAAAAATCAGTCATTTCATTCTCCCATCCTGCACATTCTCCCTTACCCTCTTCGTTTATGTCCTCAAAAGCTTCCTTTTCACTCTGCCTTATTGAGTCTGGCCCATCAGCCTTTTGGTCCGGGTCTGATTCACCTCCACCACCATCATATAGTCATGCTGACTCGTGATCCGGGGTGGTTTTAGTTCTTTCAGAAGACCGGCAATCCCTCGCAAAATGTCCCTTTTTACTACATTTGAAACATTCTCCTCTTTTCTGTCTGCCTTCATAGTCTTCGGAATGCCCCACATTCCCTCTTCCTCTACCCCTGCCTCTGCCCCTTCCTCTACCGCTGTTAGTCGGACCTTGCAGTAGCATAAGTGTCCCATCTTCACTCACCGTAAAGGTTTGAGCTTGTTTCCTTTTCCTTTCTTCTAAATATTTTTCTGCATGTCTTGCATACTCCAGTAAGGGTTGCAGACGTGCCGTCCTATGGTCTATCATATGTTTTTGAATGAAGTTACTGATTGCAGTTCTACATCCTTTTAAAAAGGCATTTTTTAACTGTTGTTCATAAGGTGAATCATTTTTTTGATCGGGTGGTTTGTTCATTCCACTATGGTTACCAAAGCCCTGGGTAAGTCTGTGCAAGTAGTTGTCTACTTTTTCATCGTCTGCTTGTACACATCTATTGATACAGGCCCAGTCTGCCCTAGGCTTCCATTTATCCATAATACGGGTTAGTAAATCCTTAACCTGCTTTTGGCATGAGTCTGAATTGTAGGCAAGTGGTCTATCGTCTTCCCTGGTTATGGGGTTCCAGTCCCCACAGACCAGGTGCCAGTTGGGACCCAAAATTTGTCGAACTACTTGTTCCATTTCTACGGCATTTAGCTTATAACTTTCTATCATGCCTGCGATATCATCACAAAACTTGGTCATGTCTAACCTAGGGTGTGGTATTCCTTCTACAGCTTTTCGAATGTCCGCCCGCGTCCAGGGTCGATAGACTAAAATGGTGGGACCCTGTCCGTATGTACCTGCTTGCGGATTTGCAACTTCTATGAGGGGATACTCTGTGGACGCCGAATTGACTTCGGCTTCCTTTTGTGTCCAGTCTGATGTATCTATATTACGGCTCCGGAGTTTCAGGGTTTTACCTACTTGTTTTGTCAGTACTATGGGGGGTACAGTTTTATCCTGATTCTCTGTGTCATCTTCCTGATACTGGGGTGGACTAACCCTGTCTTTAGTGATGTCAGGATACAAGGGTGGGGCTGTTGGTTTACGACAGACAATGGATGTTTCGTCATCTTCTTTGTGGACAAAAAATGCACCTTTTGCACTCGAGCCACTACTTCCCTTATTTGAAAATTGTTCCTTATACCTCTTATTAGCTTCTTCTAACCATTTCTGTGCTTGAGGAAATCCTACCTTTTTGTGTTTCTTAACCTTACCTCCCGTGTCCCTGCGCAGGTCTCTCACTAGATTTTGACATTCTGATCTATTTAAGGTACCACTAAACCCATAATTTTTCTTCCATTTTTTCATATATTTCAAGTTTTTCGAATGTAATTTAAACATATATTCCTCATCCTCAGTCCTTTTATTTAAGCAGCCCTTACTAACACAACAACTGCTTCCTATTCCCATTTTTCTTATTTAAAAGAAAAACTGTTTCCTTTTCCTGAGATCTATGCCGGTCTTTTGTAAAATTTTAAACAAAAGAAATTCCTTTATGACTAGTCCCTTAAAAAATATATACTTTTATAAATAAAAAAGCTTACCTTACTGCAGATCCCACGGATCGAATCTAAGAGTGACTGGCCTCTACTTACGACTTCTTCGTCGGAGGTCTTTCCGTTCAAGGGAGCCCGATATTCGTTCTCCCCTTCCTGTACAGGTTTTTCAGTCCCTCTTATGCGATTCATACCGTGAAGAGGTGGCCCCACGTTCTTGGGCGCCAGAAATGTCAAAAGATTTTAATACTCTTAACATATACTGGAAGAATCACGCAGCTAAAGGTAGGCCAAAAAAGAGTTTATTTTACATGCATGGAGACCTGCTACAAAGTACTTGGTATGTCAGCAGTCTAATTTCTGTACACTTTACATGGGTTTTTATACCCTCTTCTACACATACACAGCAGCTGGTTACTAGACAAGGAATTTCAGTCAAGGCTATAAATTTACTCACTGGAGCCTTAGATGGTCAAAAGTCAGACACAAGATAAGTTGGTGCCTACATCATGGTAACATCTATGCATTCCTCCCTGGTCAGAGGTCAGTCCCAAGATAGGCCTGTGCCTGGACCAAGGTAACATCTGTGCATTCCTTTCTGGTCAGCAAATTCCTTACAAGAAAAACAACTCATTTTAGCTTATTTCTTTGCACGCAATGCAGTTTCACATTTTAACCCTTCCTATACAGGATACAAAGATGTTGAACACAAAGATTCTTACTACAAATATCTTCGGGAATATTATCATTTTAATAATTGTGAGTCTTTCTTCCATGGTAAAAAACATATTGTTCCAACTATTGAAATGATTTTGTATATTATGAAGACAATTACTATAATTATTATGTATAATGGATTTAATATCTTTAGTTAATATTATGCCTAAATAAGTTATTTGACCTGAATTGGGTATGTATTTGAGAAAATCATTAGTGAGAACATTTTTCCCTGTGTATATTGGTAATATTTTAGTTTTTTCTTCATTAAATATCAAACCAGAAATATTCTTGAAATATGTCATCTTATCAAATAATGACTGCATAGAAGAATTTGTTCCTGCTGATGTAATTAAAACATCATCTGCAAAAAGTTGGATTTTAGATATTGTATTTTCGTCTATATCAAATCCTTCTATATCATTGCTGTTTCTAATCAAATTAGCCCAAGGCTCCATTATTAAAGTAAATAATAATGGTGAAAGTGGACACCCTTGTTTTGTACCTTTTAATATAGGTATTTTTTGTGAGACATATGTTCCTATTTTAATGTAAGCCAATGCTCCTTTATATAGATGTTCAATTAAATTCACAAATGTATCAGAGAAATTTGTACACTTCAATAAGATAAACAAATAGTCCCAACTTACTGAGTCAAATGCTGAACTTATATCAAGGCTGATGAGTGTCAAATCTTTCTTTTTTCTGTTTGCATAATCAATCAGAGTTAAAGTTTTCCTTATATTATCAAAAGTATTTCTATTTATAATAAAGCCTGTCTGATCTATATATATTATACTTGGAATGATTGTCTTTAATCTGTCAGCAAATATATTCATGAACATTTTATAGTCAACATTAAGTAATGAAATAGGTCTATATGAAGTGCATCTAGTTTGATCTTTATTGGGTTTCAAAATTGGTGAAATAAATGTGTATTGCCAGGATGGGGGAATTGACACTTCATTTTGAGCTGAAATGAAAACCTTATGTATTAATGAATAGGTACTCTTAGGAAGGATTTTATAAATCTCAGGAATAATACCATCATTACCTGGTGCTTTGTTTGATTTAAGTTTATTTATTTGTGTGATAACCTCTGTATATGAAATATTTTTATCTATTAATCTAGTCTGTTGTTTATTAAGTTTTTTGTTCATGTTTGTAATTATAAAGTTCTTTATTTTGTCTTTAGAATCCATATTAATGTTATTATGGTTAATGTTATGAAAGTGATTTCTAAATTCATCTAATATTTCTGGTAAACTAGAGACATTCTTCTTTTCCTTGGAGAAAATTTCTTTGATGTGATTTTGTTTATTCAGCCTTTTTGTTTTATTTTTAAGTCTATGTAAGTATTTGGGACTTATTGAGTAAGACAAAAATTTATATTTCTCTAATGTTATTTTGACTTTGTGACTTAAAATTTCTATGTATTTCTCATTTAATTTATTTATTTCCTCAATGACTTTTTTGTCCATAATATTTTTCTTATTATTATGTTTATATGAGTCTAATTTGTTTTGAATGTCTATTAATTCCCTGTCCCAAGATTTCCTTTTATTATTATACCATCTGATACTTTGTCCATATAAATAAGATTTTAGAGCATCCCAAATGTAAATAATGGAGACATCGGGTGTAGTGTTTAAGTCTAAGAAATGTTGCACCTCTGTAAGTATATAATCTTTATAATCTTTTAGTTGAGTTAGGTATGCTGGTATTCTTTTGATCTGAACATTATAAGTAATATTTACCATAAATTCGAAGACAATTGAATTATGATCTGATATAGTGCATGAAATGGTCTTAGAATTAGTTAGGTCTGTTACCAGTTGGTTAGAAATAAAGACTCTATCTATTCTTGAATACGTTTTATGTCTGTTAGAAAAAAAAGTATATGGTAATGATTTAGAATCTGTCTGATTATTAATATCATTCAAATGATATAAATTAATGAAATCCTTTAAATGTTTTGCATTGGATGTGATTTTCCTTTTTCCTATAGTAGTAGTATCTTTTTCATGCAGGATACAGTTAAAATCTCCTGCTAAAATAATGTCTCCTTTAGAAAATGATATAATCTTATTGAGATGGTGTTCCACTGTATTAGTGCCAATTCCTGGTATCCAGTATACATTAATCAATGTATATGTTTTCCCATTAATCTGTATTGTAACCAGGCAGAACATTCCTTTGTCATCTTTATATGACTTAATAGTTTTAGGTATGGGCATATTTTTGTTCCATAAGATAGCCACTCCTCTTTTTTTCTGTGTGTGTTCTGAACTAACCAAGACTGTATATTTATTAGTGGCTAATTTATCTATATCTTTTTTCAGGAGATGTGTTTCCTGGAGGAATATTAAGTTGGCTCTATGCAGATTGATATATCTCATTAAACTTGCCCTTTTACATGGGTTATTCAATCCATTAATGTTTAAAGAAATTCCTTTTAAAGTTACCATTTAACTTTTATAAACATATAAAACTTATAATCAGAATAGCATTTACTAAAGTAAGTATTATTATGTCTCCTCCTTTAGGTGTTCTATTAATTATAGCTGCATTTAGTGAAAATCTTATGGAATTTTGTGAAATTTTAACTTTTATTTGTAGTGACAATGAGTTTATAAAATGTGATGTGGATGTCAAAACTATATACACATAACAATAATCAGGTGAAAATATTGTTTGGATTAAATAATGCATCCAGCCTGGAGTTAAAAACTCCAACTTCGAGTAGCAAATACCATTCAAGTTATCCTCCTATCCTAAGCAGCAGTACTCCAGCTGCCACCAAATTAATTAAACACTAACTATTATTAACTAAAGTTAAACTCATTTATTTTGATTATCTATTATAGCAAGACTTAAACAATTTATATAACAGATTCATATAATCATATAAAACTTTTATAATCAACTTAATAATGCTATGTACATCTATTCTATATAATGAGTTCATTATCATAATAGCATTCTAACAATCTTGAAAGTGGGAGCAGAGAAGAGAGAGAAAAAAAAAAAAGAGAGGATACCCATTTGGCAGTTTAATAAAATTTGTAATGATAGGTTCTTATTATATGTTTATGCTCATTTGAATTCAATAACATTTGTTATCTCAGGCTATTATGACTCAGAAATTACTTACATTAGAGTATTCATATTTTCTGCCATAACAGTACTGTTAGTAGTTTTAAAACTTTAAACTACATGCACTAGAAGCTTCCTTCTCTTACTTATTCTTACCATTTAAATAAAAATGATTATTCTCAGTATATAAGATAAAAGAACATACTACAAAGCAATGTCTAGTTATGCATAAATCATTGTGATGAAAGCCAGCTATATCTTATATATCTGCACTGCAGCTTTAAAATGTATCCCATGACATTTTCTTCTGAAATAGAATCATAATAATGCACATACTTATTTATCTTAGTTAAAATAAATGCATTATAATATTATATATCCTTAAATTATAAGCATCTATATGCATTAAAGTGCAGCAATTATATAAGCTTTCAGAGTCATATATGCATGCGTTTTAGCTTCTATGCATTCTAAATTATTTCATTTGTTTACTATGGCATATTAAGCCATTAAAAATCATTATAACTTTTACATTTTATAAGTTACATCTTAAATAAGTAAATTATTATAAAGAAAAACTCACAATTTGTTGTCATAAAGTTCGTTTTTCATCACAATACCGCATTTACAGCAGTTCTACTTCCTGAAACTGGTTTACTTCTTGAATTTGCGACGAGTCTGTGTGAAATCAGGGGTCAAAGTTCCAAATGGCTTCTTTCAGCTTCTCTGTGCATTTTCTGAATGTTGAAGCTTTTAAAACGGCTCGAGGACACTATTCACGTGGATACCTATAACTTAAATTGTCTCTTATAACATTCTGGCGGGAATTTTAATAAAAGTAAGTGACAAGCATTCATTTTGAATGCAAATGGATTTATACAGTGTAAAACCTTCACGAAGCACTTCACAAGTCATTGCAGTCTCTATGGCAGTGAAACCAAGCCTTCAATTATTTAACATAAACATTACTTATATTTATGTGTCCAATTTCATTTTCTCATTCAGAGTATGTTACAAACATATATCAGTATTATCAGAACCTTGTTACCTTAAAAAAAAAAAAAAGTACCTACATAGATATTTACTTGCTGTTTGTTTTAATAAAGTAAAACCTGAGACATATTACTTACAACTGCATTAGTTCTAGTCAACTGCAGTTATATCATGACATATTATTTAATATCATGTATTTAAGTAATTTAATCATAGTATAATATATAGCAGTAATACTTAAACAGCATAAATAATTTTAAAGAGATAATAGATTATTTTTCCCCTTTTTTTTCCTTCTTTTCATCTTTCCCCCCTCCCTGCCCTCCCTCTCCCTCCCCTATGTGTTTAGTTTAAAGAGAATGCTATTATTTAAAATAAGAAAAGAAATAAAATATATCATATTACTAACCTTATGTCTCTTTGTCACAAAAGAGAAACAAGTTGATTTATATCAGGTTATTTGTTCCTCATGAAAGTTTGATTATTCATAAAACAAACTTCAGTTCTTGCACATTAAAATAACTTTGTACAAATCATTAAGATATTTGTGGTTTTCTTGTAAATGCAGAAACTGTAATTAAAGAGTTCAAAGAAATATAAAACATGTCATTTGTTTTTTAGTCTTTTTTGTTTCTCTGATGTCTTCCAAGAAGTTCCTGTTGCCATTCTTTTTAACAAAGGACTTGCCTATTCCATATCCTCTATTTTGTCTAATATTTTATTTTTTTTTCAATATACAACAAAGCAGAGTCCAGGTCTTCAAAAATTCTAGGGCCATCAGGTAAAAAGATTTTTAGTTTGGAAGGAAATAAAAGATGAGTTTTGAACTGTGCTTTCTTAAGCTCTCTTATTAATGGTAAAAAGACCTTTCTTTTTGATATTACCAAAGAAGAATAGTCATTGTCAAAGTGCACAGTTGCTTCATTAATTTTTTATAGGAGATTTAGCCCATGCAGATTTTAATACCATCTCCTTGTCATAAGATGATAAAAATCTTACAATAACTGATCTAGGATACTTTTTATTTGTATTAGAAATGGATAAAGACCTATGGGCTCTTTCAATGCCAAAAGAAAATGCCTCTGACAGATCTAAAGTTTTGGGAAGCCAAGTATTTAAAAAAGATGTAATGTTATTACCTTCTATATTTTCTGGCAGTCCAAAAAAAAATCCTTATATTGTTGCATCTGGATCTGTTTTCCAAGTCATCTAGTTTGGATTGAAGGTGCGTGTTTTGTTTCAATAAGAATTCAGTGTTTATTTCTTCTTCCTTAATTCTGTTGTCCATATCATTAAGTGTCTCGTCTATACCTGTTATCTGAGCTTTCTGATGTTGTAGATCTTGGTGTAGCACATCCATTTGTTTTGTGGTTTTCTCTATAAAATTATCAATTTGAAACATCCAGTCTGTCCATTTTAGTTGTTAGTTGCTGTATAGTTGATAATAATGTCTGAAGCTCTTTTTTAATGCTGGAATCCTGACTGTTAGCCTTGCTGGAACTCATTCTGAACAGAAGTGATGAGAGAGATATTTCCAAAAAGATTTCTGACAGGAAAATTAGTTAAATTTTCTTTCTTTTTTGGATATTATTCAAGGTAATGATATTCCAAACGTTTTTAGAAAGAAAATGTTTCCATTAGTTGAATTTTGAAGTAATAATTTCCTGTTAATGTAGTTATGTTGGTGGAGCTGAAGAAATCTGCTGCTATCCTGTGTTCATCCTTGGCCACGCCCCCAATCAAGATTTTTCTTGAAGAGTGCTAATGAGGAGCTTTGCCTGACATAGATAGGTAGTTTATTCCAGAGTATGGGAAATCTGTGGGACAGGAATCTATCCCTCCGGCATGTTCTGTTTATTGTGGTGACGAGGTTTAGATCCCTAGAGCATGTAGCTCGGAAGGATTGGGATTTCTTTAAGTGGAGCATGTCCAACAGCTCTGGGTTTGACATAGCTTTGTATGTTAGGCAGAGATCACCTCTGAGTAGACGATATGCGACGTAGTAAAGCTCGAGTTTTTGGAGACGGTCTGCATAGGGCATCTGTTTTAGGCCAGTAATCCTCTTTGTGAGGTATTTCTGCGGCCTTTCCAGTTGTTGTAGATGTCTTGTGAGGTACATACCAAAAGGGGCATTGTACTCTATAATGGGTGTAATGAGTGATGAGAAGAGGGGAACAATGACCTATTTTTTTCTGGATGAGAAACATTTTGTGATGAGGTGTGCCACTTAGAAGGATTTCCTGACCGCTGTGACAATGTGATTATCAAAGGAGAGACTACTGTCCATCTGTGTCCCAAGGTCTCTTATCACACTTTCGGTGCTAAGTATACTACTGCCTATGTTGTAGTTCATGGGTACATAGTTTTTACCAAAGGGGATGACAATGCACTTTTTGGCATTGAGCTTGAGGCCATGTCTTTGACACCAGGCATCTGTCTCAGGCCCTTTTGTAGGATGTCCACATCATTAGGAGTTTTGATTATGGCTCCTAGTTTGCAGTCATCTGCGAACTTCATTAGCCAAAGACCTTCTGTGTTAGCCAGTACTTCAGAGAAGTAGATACCAAACAGGAGAGGACCCAGGACTGAACCCTGTGGTACTCCACTTGTCACTGGTCTGAAGCTGGATTTGGAGTCTGCTACTTTCACAGTGTGGGTTCTGTCAGTAAGCCAGTTGGCAACCCATCTTGTGACATAGGGATTTATACCTAGTTTAGTGAGTTTATCTATAATTCCAGAGTGGGGGATGGTGTTGAAAGCCTTGGCAAGATCTAGATAGGCTGTGTGAACCACCTTACTCTTGTCTACGGCTTTTGTGACTACTTCAAAGAAGTCTATCAGGTTTAGGAGACATGATCTGCCTTTTACAAACCCGACCTGGGTGGGTTCCAGAGTTTGGAGATTACCAATGTCTTTGTTTATAAGGTCCATGATGATACGTTCCATGGCCTTGCAGACCAGGCTTGTCAGGCTAATGGGGCGATAGTTCCCGGGGTCCGTGGTGGCTCCCCCCTTGTGGAGTGGGATAACCATCTCTGTGTACCATTCAGCAGGCACAAAGCCTAAGGTGAGGCTATGATTGAACATGGTACTTAGGTGGGGTGCCTGTTCATTCTGTAGTTCATGTAGAACACAGCCTGGGATGTTGTCCGGTCCCATGGATGCTGTGTTCTTGGCTTTGGAGAGTGTGTTTTTTACCTGTGCAGCTGTGATTACAGGAACTTTGCATTCTTCCGGTATAGAGATGGGCTCTATAGGGAGTGAGAGGGGGTAAGGTTAGCACTGAACCTATCTGCCAGGATGTTGGCAATATCAGTTGGGTCTGTATATTTAGTGCCATTGTGCTGTAACTCAGAGCAGATCTGAGTGTTGCCATTGAGATTCTTGACATAGCTATTGTAGCTATTGTAAAGCTACATAGCTTTGTGGTTGTCTTTAGAATCAGTGGCGATTTTGTTTTCGTAACTAGCTTTGGAGGATTTTATCAGGGATCGCAGCTTCTTACTGAGGCTGACCAGGGAGCTCCTCCACTCATGTGATTTTACTCTCGTTTGCAAAAGTCTCTTCCTTCTGTTGTACAGTTTGTTTATGGCAGGGGACCACCACATTGGCTTCCTTTTTTGGAGGATAGCGTCTTGGTTCTGTTAAGGCACTACAACAAAGCCAATATATGCTTTTGGATATATGCATTTTATCATAAAAATATACTTGGCTCAGAAGAATGACCTTCTAGGAAATGTGCTACATACTAGTCTGATACTATTTATTTATGTATGTTTGTTTATCTCACTGGGGTAGGGCACACTTACTGCTGTGGGGTAATTTCAATCCCAGCCCAGATGTTATATAAATAAAGAATAAAACAACAAAACAATACAAACATACAGAAATAAAGATAAAACAAGACTGCAAAGCAGTGTGGTATGAGTATAGTGTAAATACAAACATACAGAAATAAAGATAAAACAAGACTGCAAAGCAGTGTGGTATGAGTATAGTGTAGATACAAACATACAGAAATAAAGATAAAACAAGACTGTGAAGCCGTGTGGTATGAGTATAGTGTAAATACAAATATACAGAAATAAAGATAAAACAAGACTGCAAAGCAGTGTGGTATGAGTATAGTGTAAATACAAACATACAGAAATAAAGATAAAACAAGACTGCAAAGCAGTGTGGTATGAGTATAGTGTAGATACAAACATACAGAAATAAAGATAAAACAAGACTGCAAAGCAGTGTGGTATGAGTATAGTGTAAATACAAACATACAGAAATAAAGATAAAACAAGACTGCAAAGCAGTGTGGTATGAGTATAGTGTAAATACAAACATACAGAAATAAAGATAAAACAAGACTGCAAAGCAGTGTGGTATGAGTATAGTGTAAATACAAACATACAGAAATAAAGATAAAACAAGACTGTGAAGCAGTGTGGTATGAGTATAGTGTAAATACAAATATACAGAAATAAAGATAAAACAAGACTGCAAAGCAGTGTGGTATGAGTATAGTGTAGCTACAAACATACAGAAATAAAGATAAAACAAGACTGCAAAGCAGTGTGGTATGAGTATAGTGTAAATACAAACATACAGAAATAAAGATAAAACAAGACTGCAAAGCAGTGTGGTATGAGTATAGTGTAAATACAAACATACAGAAATAAAGATAAAACAAGACTGCAAAGCAGTGTGGTATGAGTATAGTGTAGATACAAACATACAGAAATAAAGATAAAACAAGACTGCAAAGCAGTGCGGTATGAGCATAGTGTAAATACAAACATACAGAAATAAAGATAAAACAAGACTGCAAAGCAGTGTGGTATGAGTATAGTGTAAATACAAACATACAGAAATAAAGATAAAACAAGACTGCAAAGCAGTGTGGTATGAGTATAGTGTAAATACAAACATACAGAAATAAAGATAAAACAAGACTGCAAAGCAGTGTGGTATGAGTATAGTGTAAATACAAACATACAGAAATAAAGATAAAACAAGACTGTGAAGCAGTGTGGTATGAGTATAGTGTAAATACAAATATACAGAAATAAAGATAAAACAAGACTGCAAAGCAGTGTGGTATGAGTATAGTGTAGATACAAACATACAGAAATAAAGATAAAACAAGACTGCAAAGCAGTGTGGTATGAGTATAGTGTAAATACAAACATACAGAAATAAAGATAAAACAAGACTGCAAAGCAGTGTGGTATGAGTATAGTGTAAATACAAACATACAGAAATAAAGATAAAACAAGACTGCAAAGCAGTGTGGTATGAGTATAGTGTAGATACAAACATACAGAAATAAAGATAAAACAAGACTGCAAAGCAGTGTTGTATGAGTATAGTGTAAATACAAACATACAGAAATAAAGATAAAACAAGACTGCAAAGCAGTGTGGTATGAGTATAGTGTAAATACAAACATACAGAAATAAAGATAAAACAAGACTGCAAAGCAGTGTGGTATGAGTATAGTGTAGATACAAATATACAGAAATAAAGATAAAACAAGACTGCAAAGCAGTGTGGTATGAGTATAGTGTAGATACAAACATACAGAAATAAAGATAAAACAAGACTGCAAAGCAGTGTGGTATGAGTATAGTGTAGATACAAACATACAGAAATAAAGATAAAACAAGACTGCAAAGCAGTGTTGTATGAGAGTAGTGTAGATACAAACATACAGAAATAAAGATAAAACAAGACTGCAAAGCAGTGTGGTATGAGTATAGTGTAAATACAAACATACAGAAATAAATATAAAACAAGACTGCAAAGCAGTGTGGTATGAGTATAGTGTAAATACAAACATACAGAAATAAAGATAAAACAAGACTGCAAAGCAGTGTGGTATGAGTATAGTGTAAATACAAACATACAGAAATAAAGATAAAACAAGACTGCAAAGCAGTGTGGTATGAGTATAGTGTAAATACAAACATACAGAAATAAAGATAAAACAAGACTGCAAAGCAGCGTGGTATGAGTATAGTGTAAATACAAACATACAGAAATAAATATAAAACAAGACTGCAAAGCAGTGTGGTATGAGTATAGTGTAAATACAAACATACAGAAATAAAGATAAAACAAGACTGCAAAGCAGTGTGGTATGAGTATAGTGTAAATACAAACATACAGAAATAAAGATAAAACAAGACTGCAAAGCAGTGTGGTATGAGTATAGTGTAAATACAAACATACAGAAATAAAGATAAAACAAGACTGCAAAGCAGTGTGGTATGAGTATAGTGTAAATACAAACATACAGAAATAAAGATAAAACAAGACTGCAAAGCAGTGTGGTATGAGTATAGTGTAAATACAAACATACAGAAATAAAGATAAAACAAGACTGCAAAGCAGTGTGGTATGAGTATAGTGTAGAATGCAAATATGTAGTTGATAGTAATTAAATACTGGTGCAAAGGTCAGTGAGGGGAAGCAGGAGCTACTTACAATATGTACAAAGAATATGATGTCAACAGAACTGAGGTTATCTGAGGTCTGAGTGTAATTGAAACTTAATCAAACTTTAAGTGGCAAATGAGTGTATTGGCTAGAATGGTATTGACAGGTAATACAATTAGAAGTAAATCCATATGCTTTGTTGGATAAACTATGCTTTAAGCTGGGATCTGAAGATGGTGCAGTTAGTAAGATGTGTTCGGTATCTCAGCAGAGATTGCCATGGTTTTATAACTACAAGGGAGTAGCTGTGGTTAGCACATTGAAGCTTAGTCCTGGGGATTGTAGAATCAGTTCAGACTGAGACTGGGCACTGGAATTATAGGTGGGGGTTGCCAGTTTGGAGAAAAGTGGTGTAAAAGTGTCTAGGTTCAGAAGTGAGTATAATACGAGTTTAGCTCTCTGTTCAAATGGCACTAACTACCTTGATTATAGCAAGCTCAGATGCTCATAAGCCTAGTACTTATTATACAGCAGGAACTTCTCATTGTAACATTTGTTAATGACTGTTATGTACTTCACAGATAAAGATTCTAGTTGTCTACTGATGTACTATGTTCTTCATCTGTAAATATGTTGTAAGTATTAACTATGTTAAATTGTTAATCGCTATGTAATCCAATGTAACTACTGTCTGTTTATTTTACTGTGGAGCTTTTCTCCCTGGGCCTCCGCTGAAAATGGACCTACGTCCCGTCGGACACTCCCGGTCAACAAATTTAAATAAAATAAATAAAATAAGTCATTTCTTTTTTTATTTATTGCAGTTGCTATTCAGAGTAGAGTTCTGTTCTTCGTGGACCTTTTTCAGAATCAGTCAAAGAGCATTGTCTGCTTTAGAGACTTCCTTACAGCTGCACAGCAGGCAAATCGAGGAGGGAAGAATCAAACCCTTTACTGTTGGTTACAGGAACCAACTTACTTACTTTAGAGCTTTAAGCATCTGTGATAATTGCTAGACAAAGTTAACTCTGTTAGTTGTGACGCAGTGGTGTTCTGACCCTGGGCATTTGCTGTCAAACAACATTTTGTTTTAGATTGGTTGCAGGGATGCCACATTTTTGCTATAAGCAGCAACACTTATGGGCAGTCCATACTCTAGCTTGGTGAAGAGGATTTCCTTAAGTATGGAGTCTAGTGAGGGGAGAGGAACATAATAAATATTTCTACAATGTGTCATTTCCTTTTGAACACAGCACACAGCCACAATCCCCCAGAACAAAATAAAACAAACATTTTCTGTTGCAATTCATTACCAGCAGTATTCACTCTGTTTATTACGTTTTGTTAGTATATCTTTCAGTACAACCAGTTTTGGTTTCTGCCTACTTTTGTAAAAGTCAGTACAAACATATTGTAAATATATAAACACATTTAGTAAGGTTTTGTAACAAATTATTTAAGTTAGGGGCAGACTTTGTGTTCCCATAAAACTGTTGCTCAATACAGCTATACAGCTATTAATTCATTTCTTTTGGAGATGTGTTTGTATTCTTCACTTTTACAGTAATTATGTTGTCATTATGAAAAGCTGGTTTTCTGATTCTAAAATAAGTAGTTCTTTTTACAAACAAACAAAAAAGCACTGTTTTAGAGGAGAAGCCAAGCACCGGACAGCTCCTTATAAATTCCAAATTTATTAAAACGAAGACAATACGTAAAACACTTAACACCACAACACGTTTTTCGTCTATACATCAGACTTCATCAGACAAAAGAAACAGAATCAAGATCCTATATATATATCATGACAGAAATTCAAATGGTCCTATAAAAATACATCTCATAAATATGTAACATATACGTATAATGTGAAATGACTGAATCCATAATAAACACATTATCCTACTATCATAAATTCTAATAAAATAATATATACATACCTAAATTTCCAAAAAAGAATTTATGAATCCTAATCATATGTGTAAAAATGTGAATAATTATGACAGATCTCTTAAAACTCAGAAGGAAGTGAATACTCAGACAGCTCTGATAAAAATGAAATCTTTACACAACACTACCATCAAGTGGCCAAAATAGAAATGACATGAAGATACAAAAAAGTAAATCTAAATATAGTAAATATATGTATGTATGAAATATAGATAAATAAATAATGTATGAACAGATGAGGGTCTTGATTCTGTTTCTTTTGTCTGATGAAGTCTGATGTATAGACGAAAAACGCGTTGTGGTGTTAAGCGTTTTACGTATTGTCTTCGTTTCAATAAATTTGGATTTTATAAAGAGCTGTCCGGTGCTTGGCTTCTCCTCTAAAACAGTGCTTTCTTGTTTGTTTATTGGTTTTGGACTTGCACTGTTCTTCTAAACTTTAGTTTTTTTTTACCTTTGTTCTCTCACTGGAAGCATATCAGGTTTGTATTTCCTGTACACTGAGCAGCTATCAGATTCTTCCTGGTTCTGCATCACATGGTCCTGTATTTTGATGATGCAGTTCAGTGAATGAACAGTTTGTAATGGGTAAGTAGGTAATGCAGCAATAAATCAACTACTAGTTAATTCTGTTTAAATTCAAATAAAAAGGTTTAAAAAAGTAAATTAGAGCGGGAAAAGACTCCTAATAACATGTATTATGTTTGGCATACAGTGTAATGGCACGGTTATAACACAGTATAATACCAGGGATATAACACAGTATAATACCAGGGATATAACACAGTATAATAGCACAGGTATAACACAGTATAATACCAGGGATATAACACAGTATAATAGCACGGGTATAACACAGTATAATAGCACGGGTATAACACAGTATAATACCAGGGATATAACACAGTATAATACCAGGGATATAACACAGTATAATACCAGGGATATAACACAGTATAATAGCACCGGTATACAGTATAATAATACGGATATAACACAGTATAATAGCACGGGTATAACACAGTATAATACCAGGGATATAACACAGTATAATAGCACGGGTATAACACAGTATAATAGCACGGGTATAACACAGTATAATACCAGGGATATAACACAGTATAATACCAGGGATATAACACAGTATAATACCAGGGATATAACACAGTATAATAGCACGGGTATAACACAGTATAATACCAGGGATATAACACAGTATAATAGCACAGGTATAACACAGTATAATAGCACGGGTATAACACAGTATAATACCAGGGATATAACACAGTATAATAGCACGGGTATACAGTATAATAATACGGGTATAACACAGTATAATAGCACGGGTATAACACAGTATAATACCAGGGATATAACACAGTATAATAGCACGGGTATAACACAGTATAATACCAGGGATATAACACAGTATAATAGCACAGGTATAACACAGTATAATAGCACAGGTATAACACAGTATAATACCAGGGATATAACACAGTATAATAGCACAGGTATAACACAGTATAATACCAGGGATATAACACAGTATAATAGCACAGGTATAACACAGTATAATAGCACAGGTATAACACAGTATAATGCCAGGGATATAACACAGTATAATAGCACAGGTATAACACAGTATAATACCAGGGATATAACACAGTATAATAGCACGGGTATACAGTATAATAATACGGGTATAACACAGTATAATAGCACGGGTATAACACAGTATAATACCAGGGATATAACACAGTATAATAGCACGGGTATAACACAGTATAATAGCACAGGTATAACACAGTATAATACCAGGGATATAACACAGTATAATAGCACCGGTATACAGTATAATAATATGGGTATAACACAGTATAATAGCACGGGTATAACACAGTATAATACCAGGGATATAACACAGTATAATAGCACAGGTATAACACAGTATAATACCAGGGATATAACACAGTATAATAGCACGGGTATACAGTATAATAATACGGGTATAACACAGTATAATAGCACAGGTATAACACAGTATAATACCAGGGATATAACACAGTATAATAGCATGGGTATACAGTATAATAATACGGGTACAACACAGTATAATAGCACGGGTATAACACAGTATAATAGCACGGGTATAACACAGTATAATACCAGGGATATAACACAGTATAATAGCACGGGTATAACACAGTATAATACCAGGGATATAACACAGTATAATAGCACGGGTATAACACAGTATAATAGCACGGGTATAACACAGTATAATACCAGGGATATAACACAGTATAATACCAGGGATATAACACAGTATAATAGCACAGGTATAACACAGTATAATACCAGGGATATAACACAGTATAATAGCACGGGTATACAGTATAATAATACGGGTATAACACAGTATAATAGCACGGGTATAACACAGTATAATACCAGGGATATAACACAGTATAATAGCACGGGTATAACACAGTATAATAGCACAGGTATAACACAGTATAATACTAGGGATATAACACAGTATAATAGCACGGGTATACAGTATAATAATACGGGTATAACACAGTATAATAGCACGGGTATAACACAGTATAATACCAGGGATATAACACAGTATAATAGCATGGGTATACAGTATAATAATACGGGTATAACACAGTATAATAGCACGGGTATAACACAGTATAATACCAGGGATATAACACAGTATAATAGCATGGGTATAACACAGTATAATAGCATGGGTATAACACAGTATAATACCAGGGATATAACACAGTATAATAGCACGGGTATAACACAGTATAATAGCACGGGTATAACACAGTATAATACCAGGGATATAACACAGTATAATAGCATGGGTATAACACAGTATAATACCAGGGATATAACACAGTATAATAGCACAGGTATAACACAGTATAATAGCACGGGTATAACACAGTATAATACCAGGGATATAACACAGTATAATACCAGGGGGAACAGCTTGCAGTGTTCTGTTTAAAAAAAAAAGTTCATAGGGTATTATCATAGGTTAATGACCACCAGGGCCTTTATACATCCAGCATAGGTGTATCATAGGTTAATGACCACCAGGGCCTTTATACGTCCAGCATAGGTATATCATAGGTTAATGACCACCAGGGCCTTTATACGTCCAGCATAGGTATATCATAGGTTAATGGCCAGCAGGGCCTTTATACATCCAGCATAGGTATAGCATAGTTTAATGACCACCAGGGCCTTTATATGTCCAGCATAGGTATATCATAGGTTAATGACCACCAGGGCCTTTATACATCCAGCATAGGTATAGCATAGGTTAATGACCACCAGGACCTTTATGTGTCCGGCATAGGTATATCATAGGTTAATGACCACCAGGGCCTTTATACATCCAGCATAGGTATATCATAGGTTAATGACCAGCAGGGCCTTTATACGTCCAGCATAGGTATGTCATAGGTTAATGACCACCAGGGCCTTTATATGTCCAGCATAGGTATATCATAGGTTAATGACCACCAGGGCCTTTATACGTCCAGCATAGGTATATCATAAGTTAATGACCACCAGGGCCTTTATACATCCAGCATAGGTATATTATAGGTTAATGACCAGCATGGCCTTTATACGTCCAGCATAGGTATGTCATAGATTGATGACCACCAGGGTCTTTATACATCCAGCATAGGTATATCATAGGTTAATGACCAGCAGGGCCTTTATGTGTCCAGCATAGGTATATCATAGGTTAATGACCAGTAGGGCCTTTATATGTCCAGCATAGGTATATCATAGGTTAATCACCACCAGAGCCTTTATACGTCCAGCATAGGTATATCATAGGTTAATGACCACCAGGGCCTTTATACGTCCAGTATAGGTATATCATAGGTTAATGACCACCAGAGCCTTTATACGTCCAGTATAGGTATATCATAGGTTAATCACCACCAGAGCCTTTATACGTCCAGCATAGGTATATCATAGGTTAATGACTACCAGGGCCTTTATACGTCCAGCATAGGTGTATCATAGGTTAATGGCCAGCAGGGCCTTTATACGTCCAGCATAGGTATATCATAGGTTAATGACTACAAGGGTTTTTATACGTCCAGCATAGGTATATCATAGGTTAATGACCACCAGAGTCTTTATACGTCCAGCATCTGTATATTATAGGTTAATGACCAGCAGGGCCTTTATACATCCAGCATAGGTATATCATAGGTTAATAACCAGCAGGGCCTTTATATGTCCAGCATAGGTATATCATAGGTTAATGACCACCAGGGCCTTTATATGTCCAGTATAGGTATATCATAGGTTAATGACCAGCAGGGCCTTTATACATCCAGCATAGCTCCTCGTGGTCCCCTGCAGAGTTCCTAAGGCAGCAGAGAGCAGAAACAGCGACTTTCCTGATTCTAAGTATTTTTTAAGCATTTTTATTGCTTTTTTCGACCTTTTGTGCATTTCGACCACTGTTTCTGCATATATTATTGTGATATTACCTGTTTTCTCTGTTTTTCTGAGCTTAATTTGTTGACTGCACTTCTTAGCTTAAGTTTTGCTTATAAGTTAACCTACAGGCTAATACACTCAAGTGTACTAGCCTTTGATAGCATTTAGTCGAAAAACCAAGCATTTACTGTATTTTCTGTCTGTGTGTGTAAAAAAACTAAAAAAAAAACAAAAAATACTTCTGCTTTCCTAACTTTCCTAGCTAGTTGTTCCAGTGATCAGATTTTGCTGATCCCTGGGCTTTGTATTTGGTTCCTGTGTTCCTCCATTTTCTTGTGTGGCCAGAGGGAAGTTTCTTTACTCACCAGTGAGAGTGGGGAGTACTGAGCTGCCTGTTTGTCCTCAGAGGAGTGGTTAGAGACAGTAACTGGTAATTCATTGGCCATTTTGGGTCATTTCCTGTTTTTTCCAGCCCCCTGCTATAAAGCACGGAGTTGCTACAGGAGCACACAAGAGCAGTGGCGGTTAATCAAGGTTAAACTGTTCGGGCTACCTAAAGTCCATTCTTCAAATTTTCCCTTAAAACAGCCTTCCTTGAACTGTACTGCTGATCTAACCAGCATATTCTATAACTAAAAAGCTCAGCTCTACTCGATTCCTAAGTAGAATATTCTCTATCTGTAAAGCCTAGCACTTGCTCCTAAAGTACTATTTTACTTGATATAGCGCTTTTATTATACATAGTACCCCACCAGCCAAAAACCCCTTTCGACCACCCACATCCCCCGGAGTCTTTTAAAGTCCTTGTCTATTCCTTCTAGCATGTTGAGGGATCAGTTGCTAGTGTCCTCTCCTGCTCAGCTGGTGAATCTGGGAATATTGAGGCAATGTTACAATTGTCTCATGTACACGGACAACCCTCTCCTTCTCCCACAAAACACAAATACATGCGAGAGATGCAACTATATAGCCAAACTAGAGGCTGAGCTCTCTCAACATAGGACTGGTAAGACCAGACAGGAGGAGAAGGTAACCACACACACCACAAACCCAGTCTCACATAGTACTATCACAACTTCAAATCATACACATAAATACACAAAGACATATTCGGAGGCTCTGATCAAAATCTACCAAAACAGCAGAGGCCACCAAAGCAGACACCCAAACAACTGCCACCTCAGGACACAACACATGCAACACATAGACCACATAGTCAGTGTGCCAAACAGTCACAGCCCTTAAGGCCAAACACAATGCCAGACACACTCATCATTGGTGACTCCATAGTCAGACACACTGACGTCCCGCTCACCAGATTGAACAAGGAAAAGGTCACAGTAAGCTGCCTGTCGGGCGCTAGAATCCGCCACATAATGCGAGCACTCAGGTCTCTCAACAGCAGGTACAAGTACGACTCTGTCATTGTCCACACTGGTGTGAATGACCTGAGACGTACCTCCTTGGACTACATGAAAAGAGACATAGAGGAGCTCTCTGATTATGTAGCCCAGGCAGGTATGACCCTGACCTTGAGCAGTATCCTACCTTCACCAAGAATGATGCCACAATACAGAGACAAGATGATCAGCTTTAACAATTGGCTTAATTTCTGGTGTCATTCAAAGGGGATCCAGTGCCTGTCTGCCTGGGATGACATGCTGGACAAGCCACGCTGCTTCGCAAGGGCCGACTTGCACCTGTCACCCCTGGGCTTCCGGATATTGGCAAAGGCTCTTGCCACCCCCATAGTGCCTTTTTTAGGCAAGGCTCAAACTCTAAACCTACCACCCTAGAACACAAAAAAGGAAAAAAACTAAGGGTAATGCTGCTCAATGCCAGAAGTCTCAACCTCAAGATGCACGCACTCGAGGCCCTTCTCAGTATGGAGAACATCGATGTCTGTGCTGTGACTGAAACCTGGTTCAAGGCTCCCGAGAGCACCCCGGCACTATCAGGCTTTACCTCATATCATGCGTTCCGGCCCCAAAATCCGGACAACACCAAGAAAGGAGGGGGGGGTGTCTATATTCATCAAGAACACCCACACCTCAAGGTTGGTGGCAACGCACGATGCATCGGAGACCATCCAGGTGCAATTAACCATAGGCAAGACTGCTCTGCAATTTGTAGCATGTTACAGGCCACCCTGTCAATCTCAGGAACCTCACATAGCATTCCTGAAAACACTGGAGGGGATAAATGTATCTCCAAACACCATCATACTAGGTGATTTCAACTACCCGAATATAGACTGGGATCACTACTCAAGCCCCAACACTCTAGCTCAAAGGTTCCTAGAGTTCATAAACTCAAATGCCATGGAACAACTAGTCACCATCCCCACAAGAGGAGATAACATACTAGATCTCATCATCATGAACATGGGGTCACAATGTTCATCACCGGAGGTATACCCTTCACTGGTGAGATCAGACCATAAACTAATCTCACTGGAAGTCCACATCCCACACCCACCTGAGATAAAAAAGACCACAGTGAAGAACTTCTCAAAAGCCGACTTCACACTTCTAAAGGCTAGTGTGGTCTCTTTTAAGGCCCCTGAGACAGCGGAAACCATTACTCAAGCCGCTGAATCACTTACACATGCCTTCTACCAGCACCTACAGGACTGCATGGATCAGGCAATCCCAAACAAAACAAAGACTCTTTGTACCAAAGGCAAGCATCCAGTTTGGTGGACCCGTCATAAACAAGCTCTACAACAAAAGGAGGAAGCTACTACAAGATAGAGCAAAATCCTTAAAAGGGAAAACACCCTTGATCATTATAAGTAAAAAACTAAGATCTCTCATAAAATCATCCAAGGCCAATTTTGAGAGAAAAGTCGCTAAGGACTCAAAGGACAATCATAAGGCCTTCTTTAGCTATGTTAGAAACCTGGGAGGAAACTCCCAGATATGCTCAGAATTAGTTCAAAATTATGTAAAAATTACTGAACCTACAGACATTGCCAACATACTGGCTGACAGGTTCAGTGCAAACTTCTCCCCCCCAAAAGGTGAGATATCTATACCAGAGAATTATAGCCCCCCAAACATCTCTAACGCTCAGGTGAGAACTGCTCTCTCCAAGGCAAAACACACAGCATCCATGGGACCAGATGGTGTCCCCGGATGTGTGCTCCATGAACTCAATGAGGAATTAAACCCGCAGTTAGGGCAGCTGTTTAATCTTAGCCTCACCTCAGGATACGTGCCTAAGGAGTGGCGTACGGCAACTGTGGTCCCACTTCACAAAGACGGTGCCTCCACCGACCTGGGAAATTACCGTCCCATCAGCTTGACAAGCTTGATCTGCAAAGCTATGGAGAGGATCATAATGGAACTCATAAATAAAGACATAGGAGACTTTCAGACTTGGATCCGACCCAGTTTGGCTTTGTCAAGAGCAGATCATGCCTTTTAAACCTGGTTGACTTTTTTGAAACAGTCACCAAGGCCATTGATGAGGGAAAGGCAGTCCACACAGCCTACCTCGACCTGGCAAAGGCTTTCGACACAATACCCCACTCAGGTATCATTGAAAAACTCATCAGCTTAAATGTAAACCCATACGTCACAAGATGGGTTGCAAATTGGCTAAGTGACAGAACCCACAGGGTCAGAGTTGCTGGCGCCATGTCAGACTCAAAGCCTGTCACAAGTGGTGTCCCACAGAGCTCAGTCCTGGGCCCTCTCCTGTTCGGCATCTACTTTTCAGAAGTACAAGCAAACACAGGAGGATTATGGCTGACAAAATTTGCAGATGACTGCAAACTGGGCGCCATAGTTGAGAACACATCTGACACAGATATCCTTCAGAAGGTTCTTATAGAAATGGAAAACTGGTGCCAGAGTCATGGCCTAAAGTTAAATGCCAAAAAATGCATAGTCATACCCTTCGGGAAAAACAAGGTTACCCCTAGCTACCATATAGGCGGCAACCCACTAAGCACAGAAGAGGTTATCAGGGATCTGGGTACCCAGGTTGACAGTAACCTTTCATTTGACACTCACGTCGCCAAAGTAGTTAGGAAGACCTTCTACATTGCCCACCTGATCATGAAGGGATTCACAGCTAGATCAAGGGAAGTCATCATCCCCCTGTACTCATCACTCATCAGACCAATGATTGAGTACAATGCCCCATTCAGAATGTACCTGACAAAACACCTGCAGCAACTGGAAAGGGCCCAAAAGTTCCTCACCAAAAGGATAAAGGGTCTCAAAAATATGTCCTATGCTGCCCGACTGAAGGAACTTCAGCTCTATTCAGTCGCTTACCGTCTGCTCAGAGGTGACCTGTGCCTGACATACAAGGCCATGTCCAACCCAGAATTGATGAACATGCTTCACCTCAAAAAATCTAGATCCCTCAGAACTACAAGGGCGGGTGACTTAAACCTTGACACGGTTATTAATAGGACGTGCTGGAGGGACAGATTCATCACCCAGAGACTCCCTATGCTGTGAAACAAAATCCCGGTACATGTGAGGCAGAGCACCTCGCTGGCTTTGTTCAAGAGAAATCTTGACCAATGGATGGGAGATCGCAGATATACCCCAGGGATTATCTCAGTGTCACTGCTTGACAGAGGCACAGCAAAATAATGGGCATAGTATCCTCCAAACTAAAGGGGTGACGAAAGCCACAAAACTGTGGGCTAGGCTTATAAATGCCCTTGGGCAGATAGCCTAGTATGAACCTATGAACCTATGAACCTATCATAGGTTAATGACCACCAGGGCCTTTATACGTCCAGCATATATATATCATAGGTTGACCAGCAGGGCTTTTATATGTCCAGCATAGGTATATCATAGGTTAATGACCAGCAATGCCTTTATACATCCAGCATAGGTATATCATAGGTTAACGAACACCAGGGCCTTTATACGTCCAGCATATGTATATCATAGGTTGACCAGCAGGGCTTTTATATGTCCAGCATAGGTATATCATAGGTTAATGACCACCAGGGCCTTTATATGTCCAGCATAGGTATATCATAGGTTAATGACCACCAGGGCCTTTATATGTCCAGCATAGGTATATCATAGGCTATTGTCCACCAGGGCCTTTATATGTCCAGCATAGGTATATCATAGGTTAATGACCAGCAGGGCCTTTACATGTCCAGCATAGGTATATCATAGATTAATGACCAGCAGGGCCTTTATATGTCTAGCATAGGTATATTATAGGTTAATGACCACCAGGGCCTTTATACATCTAGCATAGGTATATCATAGGCTAATGACCACCAAGGCCTTTGTACGTCCAGCATAGGTATATCATAGGTTAATGACCACCAGGGCCTTTCTACATCCAGCATAGTATATCATAGGTTAATGACCACCAGGGCCTTTATACGTCCAGCATAGGGATATCATAAGGTTAATGATCACCAGGGCCTTTATACATCCAGCATAGGTATATCATAGGGTAATGACCACCAGGGCCTTTATATGTCCAGCATAGGTATATTATAGATTAATGACCAGCAGGGCCTTTATGCATCCAACATAGGTGTATCATAGGTTAATGACCAGCAGGGCCTTTATACGTCTAGCGTAGGTATATCATAGGTTAATGACCACCAGGGCCTTTTTATATCCAGCATAGTATATCATAGGTTAATGACCACCAGAGCCTTTATACGTCCATCATAGGTATATCATAGGTTAATGACCAGCAGGCTTTATACGTCCAGCATAGGTATATCATAGGTTAATGACCAGCAGGGCTTTTATATGTCCAGCATAGGTATATCATAGGTTAATGACCACCAGGGCCTTTATACATCCAGCATAGGTATATCATAGTTTAATGACCACCAGGGCCTTTATATGTCCAGCATAGGTATATCATAGGTTAATAACCACCAGGGCCTTTATACGTCCAGCATAGGTATATCATAGGTTAATGACCACCAAGGCCTTTATACGTCCAGCATAGGTATATCATAGGTGAATGACCACCACAACCTTTATAGATCCAGTATAGGTATATCATAGGGTAATGACCACCAGTGCCTTTATACATCCAGCATAGATGTATCATAGATTAGTGACCACCAGGGCCTTTATATGTCCAGCATAGGTATATCATAGGTTAATGACCAGCAGGGCCTTTATACATCCAGCATAGATATGTCATAGGTTTATGACCACCAGAGCCTTTATACGTCCAGCATAGGTATATCATCGGTTAATGACCACCAGGGCCTTTATACGTCCAGCTCTGCAGTCCAATCTAATTGAGTCCCATTATAACATGTGTGTCTAAACTGGGGGGCATGTTAGGAGGTTGCTAAAACGTTATATGAGGGAGGTATGTGTGACACCCCAACACTTGTCCATTAATCAAGGAGCCTCAATCCTTACTACTGGCAACAGTGGTTAATGTACACACTGGGAGGATGACAAGTACACACACAGTAAACTCCAATTTCCCTTAGGGGCACACAGGGACCACAGTCAATCTGGGGCTGGTTCCTCCCTTTTTTCCAGATCCCTAGTAAGACTCCCTACTGGCACAGCTATAGTACAGAGCTGAATCCTTAGCCAGGGTTCCAAGCCAAGTCCTCCAACCTCTCTGTCCAACCAGTGCTTCGTATCCCTGCCCAAGTAGCTGACACACACACTCTTGAAGCTTTGTTTTACACACACACACACACACACACACACACACACACACACACACACCTGGGAAAGGCTGACATAGGTTTACTATCTATGCCCCTTTCTTCCCAGACTATAAGGTGGTTATCACTGCCACCATCAGCTACTTTAAGGCCTTTAACAAAGGGTGTCCAGTTTTCATAGGTTCATAGGTAGGTACTAGGCTACTGGCCCTAAAGCCTATATAAGCATAGCCAAAGAGGTACCCTGGCTTTTGCCACTGTCTAATGTTACTATTAATCCAAGTGGTAGTTTGATCAAGACCCAGGCTACTAGGAGTGTCCTGTACTTTGTCATCAAATAGATATGCAAGTACACTAAGAGCTTAAATAAGTCTCACAAATATCAGCCACAAAGATATGTTTAAATGTATTTAGGGTGGCACAGTGGTGCAGCGGTTAATGTTGTCGCCTCACAGCAAGAGGTTTTCCGGTTTGATTCTCGGCTGGGGTGCCTTCTGTGTGGAGTTTGCATGTTCTCCCTGTGTTTGCGTGGGTTTCTTCCGGGTACTCCGGTTTCCTCCCACATTCCAAAGACATGCATCTGGAGCATTTCTCCCCGGGCCTCTGCTGAAAACAGGCTCTGTGGAACCTAGTCGGACATTCCCGGTCAACAAATATTAAATAAAAATTAAGTAATAAAAGAACAAGACAATACTAAATATGGATTCACAGTGACTTCAGAGTTCAAAATAACAGGAAATATTTAAAACAAAATTGCAAGATAGTCTCAAATAAATACAGAAAACATCTAAACTAATCTTTACTATGTTCTTACTGAACCTAAAAGAGTTACTATGCCCTAAAAACTTACTTACAGCTAGACAAGTACAGAGGTGGTGAATGGATGTTCTTGTTAGGTCAAAGACAAAATACAAAATGCCCAATCACTGTCTCAGAGAGTTCTTAAATTAATATCTCAAATATTGCTGCTGGGATACTTGCAGCATGACATCACTTTTTGTCACCTGACTTCAGTCCCCAAGCTAAACCCCCATTGTCAGAAACTATCAGCATTTTAGCATCTCCATGTGAAAAATACATATCTCTCAGATCTTTGCAACTGCTGGAAGAAATAAAATAATAAAACACTTACAAAACAATGCAGATAGTACCCTAGTTCTAGACCTCCTGTCTCCTTGCTGCATGGAAACTAACTTTTAAAGCACAATAATCATCATCTTCTTTTGGCTGTTCCCATTAGGGGTCACCACAGCGGATCACCTGTTTTCATTTCTTCCTGTCCTCTGCATCTTGCTGTGTCACATCAACCACCTGCATGTTCTCTCTCACCACATCCATAAACCTTATCTTAGGCCTTCCACTTTTCCTGTTACCTGATAACTTCATCCTTAGCATCTTTTTCCCAATATACTCAGCATCCCTCCTTAGGACATGTCCAAACCAATGCAATCTTGCCTCGCTGGCTTTGTCTCCAAACCATCCAACCTGGGCTGACCCTCTAATATACTTATTCCTAATCCTGTCCACCCTCGTCACACCCAGTGCAAATCTTAACATCTTTAACTCTGCCACATCCAGCTCTAACTCCTGCCTTTTTGTCAGTGCCACTGTCTCCAACCCATATCACAAAGCTGGTCTCACTTCCCTCCTGTAGACCTTCCCTTTCACTCTTACTGGTACTCGTTTGTCACAAATTACTCCTGACACTCTACTCCACCCACTTCATCCTGCCTGCACTCTCTTCTTCACCTCTCTTCCACACTCACCATTACTCTGAACTATTGATCCCAAGTATCTAAACTCATCGACCTTCACCACCTCTACTCCTTGCATCCTCACCATTCCTCTATCCTCCTTCTCATTCACATACATATATTCTGTCTTATTCCTGCTGACCTTCATTCCTCTTCTCTCTAGAGCATATCTTCATCTCTCCAGGGTCTCCTCCACCTGTTCCCTACTCTCACTACAGATCACAATGTCATCTGCAAGCATCATAGTCCACGGGGACTCCTGTCTGATCTCGTCTGTCAACCTGTCCATCACCATTGCAAATAAGAAAGGGCTCAGAGCTGATCCTTGATGTAATCCCACCTCCACCTTAAACGCATCCATCACTCCCACAGCAGACCTCACCGCAGTCACACTACCCTCGTACATATCCTGTACCACTCTTACATACTTCTCTGACACTCCCGACTTCCTCATACAATACCACAACTCCTATCTAGGCACCCTGGCATATGCTTTCTTTAAGTCTACAAAAACACAATGCAACTCCTTCTGACCTTCTCTGTACTTCTCCATCAGCAATCTCAGAGCAAACATCGCATCTGTAGTGCTCTTTCCCAGCATGAAACCATACCGCTGATCACTAATCATCACGTCCCTTCTTAACCTAGCTTCCACTACTCTTTCCCATAACTTCATGCTGTGACTGATCAATTTAATCCCTCTGTAGTTACTACAGCTCTGCACATCACCCTTATTCTTAAAAATCGGTACCAAAACACTTTTTCTCCATTCCTTAGGCATCCTCTCACTTTCCAAGATTTCATTAAACAATCTGGTTAAAAACTCCACTGCCATTTCACCTAAACACCTCCATGCTTCCACAGGTATGTCATCTGGACCAGCAGCCTTTCCATTCTTCATCCTCTTCATAGTTATCCTTACTTCCTCCTTGCTAATCCATTGCACTTCATGATTCACTATACCCACATCATCCAACCTTCTCTCCCTCTCATTCTCTTCACTCATCAACCCCTCAAAGTACTCTTTCCATCTGCTCAGTACACTCTCCTCCCTTGTGAGTATGTTTCCCTCATTATCCTTTATCACCTTTACCTGCTGCACATCTTTCCTAGCTTGGTCCTTCTATCTAGCCAGGCAGTACAGGTCCTTTTCTCCCTCCTTAGTGTCTAACCTTTCATACAACTCTTCATATACCTTATCCTTAGCCTTTGCCACCTCTCTCTTTGTCATGCACCTCATCTCCTTATACTCCTGTCTACTTTCTTCATCTTTCTGACAATCCCACTTCTTCTTTGCCAACCTCTTTCTCTGTATACACTCCTGTACTTCCTCGTTCCTCCACCATGTCTCCTTGTCATCCTTCCACTGTCCAGGTGTCATGCCAAGCACCTTTCTAGCCGTCTCCCTTACTAGCTCTGCTGTAGTTACCCATCTATTTGGTAACTCTTCACTGCCACCCAGTGCCTGTCTTAACTCTTCCCTGAAATCCACCTCACACTTACCCTTTTTTAATTTCCACCATTTGATCCTTGGTGCTGCCCTCACACTCCTCCTCCTCCTCCTCTTTTTGATCACCAACATCATCCTACAAACCACCATCCTATGCTGCCTAACTACACTTTCCCTGGTCACCACTTTACAGTCTCCAATCTCCTTCAAACTGGCCCTTCTACATAAGATATAATCCACCTGTGTGCATCTTTCTCCACTCTTGTATGTCACCCTATGCTCCTTCCTCTTGTTAAAATACGTATTCACCACAGCCATGTCCATCCTTTTCACAAAATCCACTACCATCTGACCTTCTGCATTCCTTTGCTTAACACCATACTTACACATAACTTCCTCATCCCTTCTGTTCCCTTCACCAGAATGCCCATTGAAATCTGCTCCAATCACCACTCTCTCACCCTTGGGTACAGTCATCACCACTTCATCCAACTCACAATAAAACAATTTAATTTCAACTATTTTCTTGACGTTTTGCAAGTTAATCCTCTATGCTCTAGTTCCCACTGTTAAAACATATACATTTACATAAGTAGAATAGTTTATATACATTTCTGTTCTTTTCCAGTAGGGTACACTGCAAACACATCCTTAAGCTTAGTACTTTACACACATTCTGTACCAGCAGCTTGATACACATATACCATACAGTTATAATATATTGGTAACACAAGAAATTGCATAATGTTGACATAACTATTTACAAAATTCCAGGTAGCTGGGCTGGCAGTATTTCCTTCTGTCACACTTCTATATAAATCATATTCATATTCAAAAATGACATATAATTATTTACAAATTTCTGCACACTGAACTTCTAGGTCACGAACAAACCACCGAAAACAAAGGTTCCGTAATGTAATGAAAGAACTGCTCCCAGGTAAAACCTTAACGCACAATTTTATTCACAAATACAAACAGCGTTTTCGCCACTCTAAATAGGTAGCTTCATCAGAGGTTCAAAAAAGCGCGACAACAGCGCTTTTTAAATAACACTCCCTCTTGAAAGTGAGGCTCTGCCTCCATATTTGCTACATACGTCAATTGGTTACAAAAAATAAACCTTTAAAAAAAATAAGATAATAACCTCACACAATTTAAAAACTTATCATCACTTTCAAACAATGTGTGACAACCTATTAAAAAAGTAAATGCACGTAAATACATGTCATGTAAAACATATGTACAGTATTAAGTAAGGCAGAACACTCAAAAGTATGCCTGCCTTAGATGCTATTTACTTACAGTATATTACCTAAAAATATAAATACAATAACTGCATAGGCAGCTAACTCTATCAAGAGAATATTTTTTTAAAAATTATTTAAAGCAACTTAATGAACAGTAACAGCTAGTAACAGATCCGATACTGGTAAAATGTGCCATATTGAAATGAAACTCATTGACAGTAAACCTGTCTAGTAAATGACCTGTTAACGCCCTAGCATCTAAGCAACACAGGACATTTACTAAAATGCCACTTACTTAAACGTCAAAAATTTACACCACTAGGGCGTCACCTCATATATGACTTGAGCTTCAAGTAAGGGGCGCTTTGGCTAAACACATTGATTCTTTCCCCGAGCATGCTTTTCTGTTTATGGGGATTGACCATCTACCAGCTTCTTTTAGGGGTGGTCCTACATCTATGTTACTGGAAATTCGAGAGTTAATATGGCAGCTCAAGCTGGACACTTTTAACGCACCTGGCTTGAATGAAAGCTGCAACATAGCCCCTTACTTGAAGCTCAAGTCATATATGAGGTGACGCCCTAGTGGTGTAAATTTTTGACGTTTAAGTAAGTGGCATTTTAGTAATTGTCCTGTGTTGCTTAGATGCTAGGGCGTTAACAGGTCATTTACTAGACAGGTTTACTGTCAATGAGTTTCATTTCAATATGGCACATTTTACCAGTATCGGATCTGTTACTAGCTGTTACTGTTCATTAAGTTGCTTTAAATAATTTTTAAAAAAAATATTCTCTTGATAGAGTTAGCTGCCTATGCAGTTATTGTATTTATATTTTTAGGTAATATACTGTAAGTAAATAGCATCTAAGGCAGGCATACTTTTGAGTGTTCTTCCTTACTTAACACTGTACATATGTTTTACATGACATGTATTTATGTGCATTTACTTTTTTAATAGGTTGTCACACATTGTTTGAAAGTGATGATAAGTTTTTAAATTGTGTGAGGTTATTATCTTATTAAAGGTTTATTTTGTAAAAATATGGAGGCAGAGCCTCACTTTCAAGAGGGAGTGTTAGCTGTTGTCGCACTTTTTTGAACCTCTGATGAAGCTACCTATTTAGAGTGGCGAAAACGCTGTTTGTATTTGTGAATAAAATTGTGCGTTAAGGTTTTACCTGGGAGCAGTTCTTTCATTACATTTACAAATTTCCAGATAGCTGAGCTGACAGTGAGACAGTCCACCGCCCATAAAAAAAAAAAAAACTCAAGCTAGTTTTTCAAGTGACCCGTTGAGAAACATTGTTTTAGAGGGTGACCCTATCTGGGAATACCTTACCTATTCTCTGTTTTGAGATTCCAGTTGCCTTGGCATTGCTGTTTCCATTACAGTGCTGCACTGTCCCATCACATGCCTACAACTCTACGGTCCATCATAGTAATTTGGGATTTGGCTGTATGGCTCCCTTTAGCCATAGATCCCCCTCAGACTCCTTCTGCCTTGTACTGCAAATACTTAACACAAGGGCCTCCCTGTCATGGGAAGGTTTCATCGTGTTAACATGATACAATCTGTGGCCCTACCTCCTACCTAGTAGTTCTACCATGTAGTTAATATCACTGACCTTCCTTACCACCTGTAGAGTCCCTCCCAAGCTGCCTGCAGTTTGTTGTGTCTGACAGGAATGAGAACCATTACCTGTTGCCCCACAGCATACTCTCTAGCTCGAGCATCCATGTCATACCAGACTTTTTTCTGCTGTTGGGCTTCTGACAGGTTCTTCTAGGCCAAGCCCATGAGCTCCCTGAGCCTTGACCTCAGGTTTAGGACATATGCCACAACAGACTCCTTGTAGGAATCACACTCACCCTCCCACTCATCTCGAATCAAATCTAGAGGCCCCATCACCCCATGCCCATACAGCAACTCAAAGTGTGGAAAACTTGTGGATTCCTGGGGAACCTTTCTGTAAGCAAAAACAGGTGGGACAAATATTTGTCCCACTCCCTCTTGAAATGGTCTGCAAATGCCTGTAGCATGGTCTTTAGTGTCGAGTTTAACATCTCAACCGAACTATTAGTCTGGGGATGGTAGGGGTGGTCTTTAGGTGCTTCACCCCACAGTACTTCCACAGACAAACCAGCAGGTCTGACATTAAATTGGCCCCTCTGTCAGACAATATTTCTTTTAGGAAACCTACCTTGCTGAAAATCTGTAACAAAGCATTTGCCACCTTTTCTGCTCAATAGAGGACAATGCCACTGCCTCAGGGTACCTGGTAGCATAATCTACTGCCACTAGGATATACTTCTTCCCTGTGGAGATTGGGGTACTCGGATGCCCCACAATTTCCATAGCTACCCTCTGAAATGGCTCCTCAATCACAGCAAATGCATCAAAGGAGCTTTTACTTTGTCTCCTGCCTTGCCTACCTTTTGGCACTGCTCACAGGTCCTGCAGTACCCTATTACATCTCTGGAAATCCCAGGCCAATAAAAGTTCTGCATAATATGTCTCTTCTTACGTTTTATGCTCATATGACCTGCAAAAGGAATATCATGGACTATGGCTAGAAGTGCCAGATGGTAGTCTCTGAGCACTACCAACTGCTGTATTCTGTCACCCTTTAGCCCTCCCTCAGGGGTCTACTCTCTCTATACAGTAACCCTTTGTCCCAGTATACAGATTACCACTTCCATTGAGAATCAGGTGCCTCACTAGCTACCTCTCTCAGGCCTTGTAGTGTAGGTTCTGAAAGCTGAGCCTGTCTCATCTGTCTCTTTGTAACCCTTCCCAGTTCCCCTTCCACAGGAAGTCTGGTATTCTCTGACAGCAGTGCCAGCCTGGGTACTACTACTCACATCTGCCTTGCAGTCACTCTGTCCAAAGGAACATCATTACCCACAAACAGCTGTGGCTCACCTTCAGTCTCACTGCTACAGGGTAGCTCCCTCTCAGAAGCAACCACCACAGCAGCCCTGGCTTCAACTCTGTGGTCTGTCTGGGTCTCCCCAGGCTACCAGACCCACATGCTTGTCTCCAAGCCTGACTGCATGTCACTGCATGCAAACAAGGTACTGCATTATCAAAATCATTCCCTATCAGGACATCTGCAGGGATATCCTCAAACACACCTACTTGCTAGCTTCCTTTTCCACCCTACTAGTCAAGGTGAACCCTAGCCAAAGGTATTTGGAATGGGGTCTCTCCTAAAGCTCTGACTGGAGTAGACTGCACAAGCAAGTAGTGCTCCTCTTTAACCATTGCAGGCTTCACAATGATTAGGTCAGAGGCTGTGCCTCTCTTAGCAATGGCATCTTTCCCATTTACTAAAATAGGATATAACCTATTGTGGTAGTTTGGTACCCTTATAGGTTCATAGGTAGATACTAGGCTATTGGTCCTAGGGCCTATATAAGCCTAGCCAAAAATGTACTCTGGCTTTCGCCACCCGAGAAAATTATTTTCCTGTGCCCCTGTTGAGCAGAGCCACAGAAGTGATCCCTGCGGTGAATTTCCTATTTCCCATCCAATCATCAAGATTTTTCTTGAAGATTGCTAATGAGGAGCTCTGTTTGGCATAAATAGGTGGTCTGTTCCAGAGTATGGGAAGTCTCAGGGACAGGAATCTATCCCTCCAGCATGTAATGTTTATTGTGGTGACAAGGTTTAGGTCCCTAGAGCATGTAGCTCGGTGGGATTGGGATTTCTTTAAGTGGAGTATGTCCAACAGCTCTGGATTTGACATAGCTTTGTATGTTAGGCAGTGATTGCCTCTGAGTAGGCGATATGCGACGGAGTAAAGCTGGAGTTTTTTTAGATGGTCTGCGTAGGGCATCTGTTTGAGGCCAGTAATCCTCTTTGTGAGGTATTTCTGTGGTCTTTCTAGTTATTGTAGATGTCTTGTGAGGTACATACCAAAAGAGACATTGTACTCTATAATGGGTCTAATGAGTGATGAGTAGAGGGGAACAATGACCTCTTTTTTTTTGGATGAGAAACCTTTTGTGATGAGGTGAGCCACGTAGAAGGATTTCCTGACCACTGTGGCAATGTGATTATCAAAGGAGAGACTACTGTCCACCTGTGTCCCAAGGTCTCTGATCACATTTTCAGTGTTAAGTAGACTACCAGCTATGTGGTAGTTCATGGGTACAGAGGTTTTACCAAAGGGGATGACAATACACTTTTTGGCATTGAGCTTTCAGGCCATGGCTTTGATACCAGGCATCTGTCTCAGTGAGGCCCTTTTGTAGTATGTCCACATCATTAGGAGTTTCGATTATGGCTCCTAGTTTGCAGTCATCTGCAAACTTTGTTAGCCAAAGACCTTCTGTGTTAGCCTGCACTTCAGAGAAGTAGATACTAAACAGGAGAGGACCCAGGACTGAACCCTGTGGTACTCCACTTGTCACTGGTCTGAAGTCTGATTTGGAGTCTGCTACTTTCACAGTGTGTGTTCAGTCAGTGAGCCAGTTGACAACCCATCTTGTGTCATAGGGATTTATACCTAATTTAGTGAGTTTATCTATAATTCCAGAGTGGGGGATGGTGTCAAAAGCCTTGGCGAGATCTAGATAGGCTGTGTGAACCATTTTACCCTCATCTATGGCTTTGGTGAATGCTTCAAAGAAGTCTATCAGGTTTAGGAGACATGATCTGCCCTTTACAAACCTGACCTGGGTGGGGTCCAGAGTTTGGAGATTACCAATGTCTTTGTTTATGAGTTCCATGATGATACATTCTATGGCCTTTGCAGACCAGGCTCATCAGGCTAATGGGGCAGTAGTTTCCCTAATTGGGGGTGCGGGCAGGATGTGGATGTCTAGGGTGATTAGCTTGTGGTCGGATCTGACCAACGAGGAATTGACCTCTGGTGTGGAACACCAGTTACCCTTGTTGGTAATGACGAGGTCTAGGATATTGCTGCCCCTGGTGGGGGTGTGGATAAGTTGATCCATGGCATTGGAATTATGAAGTCCAGAAAACGTTCAGCAAAAGAGTTGGTACATGAGTAGTTTTCCCAGTTAATGGTGGGGTAGTTGAAATTGCCCATTATTAGGGTGTTGGGTTGTACCCTAATACTTTCTAGTGTATCAGGAAATGAGGAGTGGGAATCCTGGGGCATGGTGGGGGGGGTCTGTAGCAAGTTACAGTTTGGATTGCGGTCTTGCCCATGGTTAGTTGCACTTGGATAATCTTGGATGCATTATGCTGTGCAACTAGCCTGGAGGTGTGGATATCCTTAATGAATATGGACATGCCTCCGCCTTTAGTGCTTTGTTCCGGGTTAGGTGGCCGAGATATGCGGTATGAATTATAGCCTGGGGTGCTCTCTGGAGCTTTGAACCAGGTCTCTGTCACTGCACAGATGTCAATGTTCTCCATTTTAAGGAGTGCCTTGTGTGAGTGCATTTTGAGGTTTAGACTTCTAGCATTAAGTAGCATTACCCTCAGATTTTGTTTGCTTGTACCTGTTACAGTGGTGAATTTGTCATTTAAACCTTGCCTAAAAAAGGCACTATAGGGGTGGCAAGAGCTTTAGCCAGTATCCGGAATCCCAAGGGTGACAGGTGCAGGCCATCTCTGGCAAAGCATCGTGGTCTGTCGATCATGTCGTCCCAGGCAGACAAATACTGGATCCCCTTAGAATGACACCAGAAGCTTAGCCAGTTGTTGAAATCAATCATTTGGTCCTTGTACTATGTTATCATTCTGGGTGATGGCAGGATGCTACTCAGCGCTAGGGTCATACCTGCCTAGGCTACAAGATTGGAGAGCTCCTCCATGTCTCTTTTTGTAGTCCAGGAAGGTACGTCTCAGGTCATTCACAACAACATGGACAATGACAGTGTCATATTTGTACTTGTTGTGGAGTGACCTGAGTGCGTACTTTATGTGGCAGATCCTGGCACCTGACAGGCAGCTGACAGTAACTTTCTCCTTGTTTAGCCTGGTGAGTGGAACATCAGTGTGCCTGACTATAGAGTCACCTATGACTAGAGTGTTGGGTACGTTGTTATGCCTTATGGGCTGTGGTTGAGTGGCACACTGAGTTTGTGGGCTATGTGTCATTTGGGTTGTGTTGGGGGTGGAGTTTGCTTGCATTTCTGCTTTGGAGGTCCCTGGTGCTTGGGCAGGTTTTTATTGAGAGCCTCTGTGAATGTAGGTGTGTGTTTTGTGTTTCGATGTGTGTGTTTTGGTGGTGTACATTTTGAGGGACTATGTGATTAGTGTGGGGTGGTGCAAGTGTTTACCTTTTCCTCTTGACTGTCTAGTCCAGTCTTGGGTGAAGAGAGTTTTGCTTCCAGTTTGGCTATATAAGTGCATCTCTCACAGGTTGTAGTGTTGGGTGGTAGGAGGAAAGGGTTGTCTGTGTACATGAGGTAATTGCTGCATTGCCCCAAGATGCCCAGATTCATCAGCTAGACAGGAGAAAACACCGGGAGCTGACCCTTGACATGCCTGGATAGGTGCTTATTTATTAAGTACTAAAAACTGCTTTCCACTAGACAAGTGAGGAAAGTTGAGTGCTGTAGTAATTTGCAGCTTATGTAGTGCTTACAACGAGTTCTGAACAAGTGCTGAGTTCAAAGAAACAGATTTGAGTGCTGAAACTAGAAAACTAGAAAACTGTCTAGTTCTAAGAAACAAAATTAAGCTAGAAGGCTTCCCTCCAACACAGAAAGCCTTGGGGGCTCAGAAGCCTACAAACAGTCTAGACCACTTACAGGAAAGGCAGGAAACAAGCTTAATTTTTTTTCTTTCCCAGATGCTCTCTTTGTACACAGTAGGAGTGCCTGAAATCAGAATATGATCTCACTGCACTCAGTTGAGTGAGCAAATGAGATGGGCCCAGAAGGAGTATCCAAACACAAATTTACAAGAGGGGTGGGCAGTTTCAAAGCCACCAAGATTAACACCAAAACAAAAACAGGGAGGGTGGGTGGAGAAATAACTGAAAAAAACAAGAGTCAAAACTTCCACTTCAGTTAATATTCAATGCAACACAAATAAATCAATTAAAATGTATTATTTGAAAAAAAGTGCAGCTAAAAGGTACTTAAATTCTCTTATACGTCTGTCTTGAGACAACTTACTGCTGTCATTCTGTCATTCCCACTTACTGGCTCTCCCACCTTTTGTTCCCCACCTTGACTCAATGGACATCTATATGCTACATGGCCCCATTGGTTCCATTTAAAACAGTTAACCCTTGGTGCTGACTGTGTACCTGAACTAATGGCTTCCCCTGATGGACTCTGTTGGGGCAGTCTGGGCTGCCCACCATGGGTTCCCTTAGTTACATGAGCAGCACTGGGTGTCCCTTTCCTGTGCAGTGATGCCCTGCTTGCTAGGTATAGGTCTCCCTTCTTCCCCAACTCATCTGCAGTATTGCATAGTCTATCAGCTAACCAGATCCTCATGTCCTCAGGCAAAGTGCTAAGGGCTTGTTCCCTCACCAGAAGGTCTGCCAGCCCTTTAAAAGTGGTGACCTGCCATCCACTCACCCACCTATGAAAATAAGTGCTCAGTTCAACAACATATTCACATACATTTTCATCTGCCTTGCATCTATGCTCACAAAACCTTTTCCTATAAGCTTCAGGTTTAACTTAAAACATTCTAAAAAACAGTTTTTACAATATTACAATTTAAGCAATCAGTATCAGACAATTTTGAAATAGCAGTTAGAGCTTTACCATGGCGTAAGGGGGTCAGGAGCAGTACCCAGAGTCCTTGGTCAACATTATACTGTTTACATACCCTTCCAAACATATGAATAAAACTATCAAAACTATCCCCCTCTGTAAATTGTGGAAGAAATTTACTGACCTTTGTTCCTTCTGAGGTTCAGTTACTCCTTTCCCCATTACCTCCATGACCCTGACGAAGAGTCAGCATCTCCGTTTCATGTTGCTTCTGCCTCTCCTTCTCCTCAGCTTCTAAACATCACAGTTTCTCATTTTCCTCAGCATCCAGACATCTCAGTCTCTCTGCTGCTTCAATTTCCAAATGCTTAGCCTCCAGTTCAAGTCTCTTTAACTCCAGATGGATTTTTAAGTCCTCTGTGGAAAGGTTGAACTGTCCATTTTCTGAGAGTTGTACATTTCCAACGCCAGTCTGATTGTGCTCCTGGTTGCTATTTTGTGCTGCAGCTGTGACTAAAGCTGCAGTCTTTTCTGCTTTAGTCATGTTTCCATGCACCAGTCCTTTAGCCTGGCACATCTCAGCCAACTGGCTCCTTGTCAGCTTGCCATACCCCTCTGCTGACATGCTTTCTTGCTCTCCCTGACTAACAAAGCTACCAATAAATAAATAAATAAATTGATTGTCATATGAAACACTGAATGTTTGCTGTGTTGCTGACTGAGAGCACAAACACCTTCAGTGAACACTGTTTACAGGTTACAGGAATTCAATATCCACACCACTCAAGCCAATTAATATGTGATGTGGATATCCTAACACTACAAGGCAATTAATATGTGATGTGGATATCCTAACACTACAAGGCAATTAATATGTGATGTGGGTATCCTGCCACTGTCAACCAATTAATATGTGATGCCCCAACACTGGTCCAGTAATCAGAAGCCTCAATCCTCACCACTGGCAACAATGGGGAATGTACACTGGGAGGATGAAAAGTACACACACAGTAAAGTACAATTTTTCTTAAGAGCACACAGAGACCACAGTCAGTCTGGGGCTGGTTTCTCCCTCTTTCTCCAGATCCCCAATAAGACTCCCCACTGGCATAGCTATAGAGGTGAATCCTTAGCCATGGTTCCAAGCCAAGTCCTCCAACACTCTCTCTGTCCAACCAGTGCTTCGTGTCCCTGCCCAAGTAGCTGACACGCACTCTTGGAGATTTGTTTTACACACACACCCCTGGGAAAGGTTGGCACAGGTTTATTAGCTATGCCTCCTTCTGCCCAGACCATATGGTAGTTATCACTGCCACCAGAACCCCTTATCAGCTACTTTAAGGCCCTTAACAAAGGGTGTCCAATCATACTGTGTAATGTTACTATTAATCCAAATGGTAGTTTGACCAAGAGCCAGGCTATTAGGTGTACAGTGTCACCAAGTAGATATGTAAGTACTCTAAGAGCTTAAATATGTCTCACAGATATCAGCCACACAGATGTTTAAATATATTTAATAATAAATAATAAAAGAACAAGACAATACTAAATATGCATTTGCAGTGACTTCAGAGTTCAAAATCGCAGGAAATATTTAAAACAACATTGCAGGACAGTCTTAAATAAATACAGAAAACATCTAAACGAATCTTTATTGTGTTTCTTACTGAATCTAAAAGAGTTACTATGCCATAAAAATGTACTTACAGCAAGACAAGTGCAAAGGTGGTGAATGGATGTTCTTGTTAGGTGAAAGACAAAATACAAAATGCCCAGTCACTCTCTCAGAGAGTTCTTAAATTAATATCTCAAATATTGCAGCTGGGATACTTGCAGCGTGACATCACTTTTTGTTACCTGACTTCAGTCCCCAAGCTAAACTCCCATTGTCAGAAACTATCAGAATTTTAGCATCTCCCTGTGAAAAATACATATCTCTCAGATCTTTACAATTGTTGGAAGAAATAAAACAATAAAACACGTACAAAACAATCCAGAAGGCACCCTCATTCTAGACATCCCATCTCCTTGCTGCATTGAAACTAACTTTTATAACACAGTAATAAAACAATTTAATTTGAACTATTTTCTTGAAGTTTTGCAAGTTAACCCTCTATGTTCTAGTTCCCACTGTTAAAACATATACATTTACACAAGTACACTAGTTTATATACATTTCTGTTCTTTTTCTTTAGGGTACACTGTGGACACATCCTTAAGCTTAGTACTTTACATAAAATTCTGTACCAGCAGCTTGATACACACATAGCATACAGTTCTAATATAGTTAAAGCAGACAAACGGAAACCAGTAAAATGCACAAAAGCAGTCTGGACAAGCACCATAAAGCCCAAAAAAATGGTAAAGTCCTTATTGTGAAGGCTGTTTGCAATACAAGCTGTAACACTGAAATTGAAATCCACTTGCACGTATAAAGCCACACTGAAGTCGGAAAAAACTTAAACCTTAACGCACTTTATTGTTAAAACAAGCGTTTTCACTGTGGTTAAAACTACAGCTTCATCAGAGGCAAAAGTAAAATGCAGTGTCAGAGTCAAGTTTTTATGCAACACACCCACGCCTTAATTAGTAATGCAATCACAATGAAGGCGTGTTAGCAGCATTTCTTGCAAAAGTGGAATGAAAGCTCTGTTTAGGAGCATTCTCAAAAGTATGTAGTTTCATACTTTTAAAACAGTTGGAAACCATAAAACATTGATGCATCAGCAGTTTGTTACGTTCATACACCAAGCAAATGTGCATTAAAAGCATGAAAGTGTGTAAGAAATATATACACAATAAAAGCAGTCTAAAAGCAATGCATAACAGTTCTGCATATAAAAAATGTTTATAGAAAAGTGTTTGTAAAAAAGTATCTAGTGAAATCACTACCTGCAACTATAGTTGGAAGCCTTGCTAAGTATAAATCTTAACAGTGGTGGAAAGTATATGTTACTACAAATTACTATTAAAGTAAAATAAAATGAAGTGAAAAGTGAAGTAAGACAAAGGTAAAGGAGTTATCTTTTATAGCTCCTCATTTTCAGGACACAAGCTATATTGCAATGTTCATTCAAACCTGGGTACGAAAATGAGTCTAGTAATATTTGCCATTCTAGCTCTTTATTCTCCAAAGAGAGGCACTGGACCCCTCTTTCTGTTTTCTTGACCTGGTCAATTGCAATAAAATGAAAGCTATGTCCTTGATGTTTCATTACGTGTTTAGCTAAGCGCTTTTTTCAGTTTCCTTATGGCATAATCATGTTGGTACAGCCTGTCCCGTAGTCTCCGGGTCAGACTTGCCTATGTAAAATGCTTCACAGCAGTTACACTTAGCTAAATAGACTATGGATCTAGAATCACAGTTAAGCTTATGTGTAATGTGGTACTTTTTGCGTATTACAAAGGAATTGGAAGCCTTCACAAGGTGGCAATAGTTACATGCCCCGCACTGAAACAGCCTTTTGTTCTAGTCATTAGCTCTGTCTGTTTACTTTCTAGCAAAGTTTTCAAATTATTGCCTCCTATATGCTATCAGAGGTTTTGTGCCTAACTTGTCCATGAGTTCCTCATTATTTGTTATGTAATACCAATTTTTATAAAGTATTATTTGAATATTCCTCGAGTCAATACTGTAATTTGTGATGAAACTATTTACTTAACGAGGTCCCTGTTATCTCAGTGTTGGAGGTTGCCCTAAGAAAGGGTATGTTCTCCCCAACCCTCGGATTAGCCTCTAAGTCTTCCTCTTGTCCACTGAAAATTTTATGTGGAAGTAAGGGTAGAAATTGACCTTCCCTTCTTTTATTATTGACCTCATCCAGTATTTCTTCAAATAAAGTATTTGGGTATCCTCTGTTGGTGAACATTACTTGCAAGATTTTACATTCTTCTTGGAATAGTGTCTCATTACTGCACATCCTGGCTGCTCGAATTAGCTGTCCCTTTATAATAGCCTTCTTTTGCTTGAATGGGTGGCAGCTGTTGTAATGTAAAAGGAGTTGCAGTAAGTTGGTTTTCTGTATATCTTTGAAGAATATTCACAATTGTTAACTTCTTTATACAAGTGAACATCAAGGTAGTCAATGCTTAGCTCTGAGAATTTAGATGTGAATTTTAAAAAGTCAGTTGTGTTATTAATAGAAGAAACAAATTCATTTGCTAGTGTCTCATCGCCATCAAAAAGGATGAAAATATCATCCAGGTATCTTGTGTACAACTTGATGCGGTTCATTGTGTTAACGTCCTTAAGAATGTTGTCAACCTCCCAGTAGGCCATAAATAGGTTAGCTACTGTAGCACCACATGGGGACCCCATAGCTACACCTTGTTTCTGGAGATAATATTTCCCATTAAAGATGAAGAAGTTGGACGTAAGTATGATGTCTAAAAGTTGGGATACTAAATCAATTTCATTTTTGGGTGCCCCCAAACAATCTAACATCAGTGAAATCCATTCAATAGCCTCCAAGTGAGGTATAGACGTGTATAGATCTATGACGTCGATAGTGAGGAAGTCCAGTGAGTCGCTGTAATCAATTTCACTAATCTTTTTTAAAAATGTCCACGAGTCCTTGCAAATGTGTGATATTTTCTTAATATATTTGCTCAGGATAATTTCTACAAGTTGGGCACTGGGGTATGTAAAAGAGACTCGGCTATCAATCAATGCCCGGATTGGTGGATTAACCAAGTTTTTATGAATTTTTGGTATACCAAAAATTACTGGTGTCCTAGGCATTGTGATGTCAATGTAATTGTAGGTATCAATATCAATGCACCCACTAATAAATAGGTCCCTTAAAAAAACCCTAGTCCTAGAAATTGACATGTTCATCTCATTCAGTGACGATGAACTATAAGCTGGACTATCGAGGACAGTTTCCATTTTACTAATATATAGGAAGTTGTCAAAGATTACAAGCCCACCTCCTTTGTCAGGTTTTACTACCCTGACCGGTGCTTTACATAAGTTTTCCAAGCCTTGTAGTTGTTCTTCTGTGATGCTGTAGTCTAACTGGTCGTTTTTAGTATGTGAAAAAGTGACCATTTGTCTGAGGTCCAATTCACAAGTTTTTTCAAAAAGTGTTAAAATGTTGTGTAGTGGGGGGTTGTAAGTACTAGCTAATTTCAAATTAGTATTCATGTTAGTAACATCATTGTTAAACATTACATGCAAGTTCAGTTTCCTGACAAAGCATTTCAAATCAATCAACGTCTTAACAAGGTTACATTTAGTTGTAGGAACAAAAGTGTTCCCGAATGCTAGTAGTTCTATCAGGGATGGAGGCACGTGAAAGCTAGAAAAGTTATAGATTTTAAAGTCGCCTTTTTCATTCGTTAAGATACTTAAGTCACCTAACATGTTGTTGTTAGTGATAGGCGTTGAATTGGGAGTAGAGTCACCTGTTACTATCGTCTGAACCAGTTCTTGTTGTAGTAAGGGCGCTGTTTCGGGTTCCCTAAAAAATGCCTTCCCTGATTTTCATACCTTTGTTGGTTGTGTTGTTGTCCACTTCTGGTGTTGTGCACTTTCACATAGTTGCCATGTGGAGGTGCAGCTGAGTTAAAGTTCGTTCCTGTTTCATCCCAGTCATCACCTCCACTTAGGTTTGGCTCATTGTTTTCATTCCCAGTTTCTGTAATAGTACTGTCAACTTGAGTATTAGTTGAAGCCATTAGTTTAGGATAAGCTGTTCCATTAGAATAGCTCAACCTATCCCTTGCCAGTTTTTTATTTTTGTTCACTTTTAACTTATCCACTAAACTGTCAATACTGGAAAAGATACGAGAGTAATCGTATTTATATCTGTCAAAGTGCAAGTTTTGTTTTAAGGAACTGTCCAGTTGGTTGACTTCTTCAATTAATCTCGTAATATGTGTGCTGTAATGTTTAGAGATCAATTCCATAAGCTCAATTCCTTGTTTGTCAAACAATGTCCTTAAGTCAGCACAAAAAACATTATTTTTAAAAATTCCAGTAGGATTAAAAGAGGACCGCAAGCCTTTTGGAATGATTTTCTCTGAGATGCATTGTTGAAAATAAACTGTCTCTAATTGAAGTTTTTTCAGCTTCAATAGTTTATTATCAAAGACTTTTAGACTGTCTGTTATTGTGTTCTCACTCACCGTAGAGTTAGAAAGCCCCATAGCCGGTTGTTCCAGAGGTGTACCAAACCTCAAGTTGTCTGTGTTTTGAATCCAAATCCCAAAGTTCGGAACACCAATAAGCCCTGGTGGCATTGGTAAAGAAACTTCGTTCCTTGATGTTGAAGGACTACCAGTTAGGATGTCCCTTAAGGAATGAACACCATTCGGTGGTTCAATAATGTCCTCATTACGGACAGGTTGACCTGGAGGTATCGAATCCAGGTTCAGCAAAGAATTAGTGTCAGAAGAAGTTTTCAGTTCTAATATAGTGGTAACACAAGCAATTGCATCATGCTGGTATTCACAAACGACATATAACTATTTACAAAATTCCAGGTAGCTGGGCTGGCAGTATCTCCTTCTGTCACACTTCTATATAAATCATATTAATATTCATAAATGACATATAATTATTTACAAAATTCCATATAGCTGGGCTGGCAGTGTGACAGTATGTTAATTAGGGAATGTTTACTGTTGGCCTTTGTCTACAAGTCAAGTCAAAGTAAACTTTATTATCATTTAGAACTACACTACACAGATGCACTTACATAGCCAAACTGGAAGCAAAGCTCTCTCCAGCCAAGATTGTGCTAGATAGTCAAGAGGAGAAGGTTAACACCTGCATTACACCTCAAGCAACTCATAGCCCTTCAAACCCACACCATCAACACCCACACACAGCAACACTAAACCCACATATGTGGTGGCCCTTAACATTAACCTACCCAAGCAACAAGGACCTCTGAAGCCAAAATGCAAACAAACACCAGTCACAACCAAAGTGACACATAGCTCACAACACCAGTGTGCCACCCAACAACAGCCCCTAAGGCAAGACAATGTACCCAACACTTTAGTCATAGGTTACTCTATAGTCAGGCACACTGATGTCCCACTCACCAGGCTGAACAAGGAGAAAATTACAGTCAGCTGCCTGTTGGGTGCCAGGATCTGCCACATAATGCATGCACTCAAGTCACTCCACAACAAGTACAAATACGACTCTGTCATTGTCCATGCTGGAGTGAATGACTTGAGACGTACCTCCCTGGACTACATGAAAAGAGACATGGAAGAGCTCTTGGATCATGTGACCCAGGCAGGTATGACCCTAGCCCTGAGTAGCATCCTGCCTTCACCCAGAATGAATAAAACAAACTTCGGCAAAAGCAGCAAACTTTAGAGCACAACAAACTCCGAAGGAAAACCAGCAGCGTGTAATAAAAAAATCAGAGTTTTTAATAAGAGTAATGTAAAGCGCTTTTCGTCACTCTAAATAGAGCAACTTCTTCAGACAAAGGTAAAAAACAAAGTACATCATTTATAATAAAAACGTCATTTCCTTACTTAAAATCAATCACAGATTTAAAGAGATATTCGTATATATCAAAGCCTCTAACTGAAATAAAAGACTTCGAAATAGCTAAATACAGATTAAAGCCGACTGGATGTTTCCTTGTAAATACAATGGAAAATACATTAATATACTAGAAGAATGTACATATAGATAAATAGAGTGTGTATGTAAATATTGCTGCAAACTAAAACATACATAAAATATGCAGTAAAATCATTACATATTAAGACCACCTGCATGTTCATTTACTAGTACACGTGTATGTGTACTAGTAGCTATATGTATATATATACATCGCCATAAAGGACCGACAAGGATACAACAAGTGTAAACCCTGTGGTCACATGGCTGACGTGAATGTAATATATTATAAATAATAACTAGAAAGATATATATATATATATATATATATATATATATATATATATATATATATATAAAGAACATTTTGTACAGCGATCCTTAATAATGAGAATCCAGTTTTAATAAATTGGAAACATATTGAAAGTTAAAATTATGTACCAATACTGTTAAAGAGATAAAGTGAAAGTTGTATAAGATGAAATTCATAGTTAATGATAACTTGTATATGTTATTTATATTTATGCTTATATTTGTATATATATATATATATATATTTTTATATTTTTTATATATATTTATGTGTTTTATTCAAGATGTTATTCTAAAACAACAAACAATTATATGAATAAGGCTTATTGATTTCATCTAGATAAACTTCTCAATTTTAATAGACATGCAATGTTACAATGTTCATTCAACCCTGGTTTTGTAAAGGCATTAGTTAACCATTGCCAAGTTAATTCATGTTCTTCCAATAGTATGTTATATGGTCCCCCTCTAATGTCAGTTACAACTTGGTCAATTGCTGTAAATTTGAAATTATGTCCAAAGTTTGAATTTGTATGCTTTGCTAGTGCGTTTTCCATTTTATTATTTGTAATAGCATATACATGTTCGTAAACTCTATCTTTTAGGTGGCGTTCAGTTTTTCCTATGTAGAATGCAGTACACAAGGTACAGGTTGCTACATAGACTATAAGTTTTGAATTACAGTTAAGTTTGAATTTTATCTTATATTTGTTGTTGTTAATAGTAATATATTCACCGCCCAGTATATGTTTACACATGTTACAACTACTACAAGGTGACATGCCTACACGATAGTTGTAGTTGCTAGTTTTTCTTGTTTCAAGAATATTCTTTATACTTTGACCTTTTCTGAACACAATTGTAGGGAGTTCAGAAAATTTAAAATTAATATTTGTATCTTGTTGGATAAGTGTCCAATTTTTGTATAATATATTCTTGAAAACATTACTATCAATGTTAAATGTTGTAATATAACTAAGTTGATATTTATTGTCATCATTATTATTATTAATGCCATTATTCTTACTAACTATGATATCATTATTTTTATTTTTATTTTTAGAGTTAGAGTTAATACTAATCTCCAAGTTGTTGATGGGGGAACTCTCTTCATTTGCTGTGTGAAATCTTGTAACATCTTCAGCTATATTATTTTTTGCTACTAAAATAGGTTCTATGATACAATTTTCTCTTTTAATTCTCACTTTGTTAACCATGTCCATAATAAGGTCGAAAGGGTATCCTCTCTCTAAAAATAGAGTGGCTAATAATTTACATTCACTTAAGAAGTCACTATAAAGGGTAGACATACGTGCTCCTCTAATTAACTGTCCCTTTATTATATTCACCCAGAATGATACCACAGTATAAGGACAAAATGATTGACTTCAACAATTGGTTAAGCTTCTGGTGTCATTCAAAGGGGATCCAGTATTTGTCTGCCTGGGAAGACATGCTCGACAAACCATGATGCTTTGCCAGAGATGGTCTGCACCTGTCACCCCTGGGATTCAGGTTACTGGCTAAAGCTCTTGCCACCCTTATAGTGCCTTTTTTTAGGCAAGGTTCAAAGGATAAAACTACCACCGTAATAGATACAAGCATGAAAAATCTGAAGGTAATGCTACTCAATGCTAGAAGTCTAAACCTCAAAATGCACTCTCTTGAGGCACTCCTAAAAATGCAGAACATCGATATCTGTGCAGTAACTGAGACCTGGTTCAAGGCTCCAGAGACCACCCCTGCAATACCAGGCTACAATTCTTACCACACTTTTTGGCCACAAAACCAAGACCGAAACACTAAAGGTGGAGGAGTGTCCATATTAGGCCATATTAGGCAGAGTCCCTCATTGACTCTCTTCAAGAGGAATCTTGATGAGTGGATGGGAGATCGTAGGTTTACCCCGGGTATCACTTCTGTGTCACTGTTAGACAGAAGCACAGTATACTAACCTCGAAAAAGGGCATAGCAAAATAAATTTAAAATGGTTGGCGAAAGCCAAACACATTCTGGCTAGGCTTATAAATGCTCTAGGGCAGATAGCCTAGTATGAACCTATGAACCTATATTCACCAAGGATATTCACACCACCAGGTTAGTTGCCCAACACAATGCATCTGAAATTCTCCAGGTGCAACTAACACTAGGTAAAACTGCAATCCAAGCTGTAGCTTGTTACAGATCCCCCACCATGCCCCAAGATTCTCACTGCACCTTTCTAAACATACTGGAAAATATTAAGATACAACCAAACATCCTAATACTGGGTGATTTCAACTACCCTACCATTAATTGGGAAAACTACTCGGGTACCAACTCCTTTTCCCAACGGTTCTTGGAATTCATAAATTCCAGTGCCCTGGATCAACTAATCCATTGTCCCACCAGGGGCTCCAATATCCTAGACCTGGTCATTACTAACATGGGAGATGCTCCACACCAGTGTGAAACTAAGGGGGTAGTGTATGTAGCCTTGTGCAAGAAATGTCCCTCCTTTTATATTGGCAAAACAGAGAGGTCATTAAAGAAAAGAATTTATGAACATCTGTATGCCATAGGGAGAAAGGACTTAACCAATGCACTTGCAAGGCATATTTGTGAACATCCTGAGCATTCCTTTTTGTATACAGCGGTTCACCAGGTTAAAAGTCATATTAGGGGTGGCCCATGGCAGTTACGGCTGGAAGAACAAGAGATATTTTGGCAGATTAAAACACTTGCACATTTACCCCCAGGTTTAAATGAGTATGCATCTATAAAATGCATTCTTAAATTAAAAGCACTAAGGAGATGAGCTTTTTTATCATACTTATATTCATTAATTTATTTATTTATGTATATAAGTGATTTATTCATTGGTATTAGACTAACAATGTCTGTTAAAGTATTGTTATAAAGGGCACAACTATATATTCCTAGGAGTTCCGTGGTATTTTTAGGTTCTTTTCTTAATTTTTTATTTTTAATTTATAAAATGTTTTTACAAGATGTTTGTAAAAAACACATTATTTATTTTTAAAATGCAAAATAGTTCACAGATACGTGTATTTTAGCACTACCAGGTACTAGCCCTTTTAAAACCTGGGCTTGAAGTTAGCTAGGTAGTTAATTAATTTAGACAATTAATTTATTCTAATTGTCTTAATTTGTATATGCATTTTATATATAAAGTGTTGCTGTGTGTACTTTATTGTCTTAGTCTGAAGAAGGCGGAGGAATATCCTTAGCCGAAAGCACTTACTTTAAATAAACAGTCTGTGCTTGCGCTATACTTGTCTGCTTCCACTTTTTTGGATTATTCGTGGTTTTAACTTCGATTTGTGTCTTTTGGGAGTTTGTCATGTCTGGTGGAAACGGAGCTGGAGGGCAGCATAATGAGCATCATGGGGCTGTTTCACAGCCATTATTTTCGCAGGTAGGGTTGCCACCTTTCTACTGTCCATTTCCTGACAAACAAGCCCCGCCCCATGCACAATCAAGCCACACCCATTCCTTTTAATAGCCACACCCATTTACTCTAGCACCCTTCAGCATAAGTCTTTAATATCACATACAGTTACCAATAAGTAGAAAAATGTGCAACAAGTCAAAAGTAAATTAAAAAAACTTTATTTAGCAATACTTCAAAAGGTTCACTACATACAACAGTACATCACACACAAGCATGGGAAAACTAAGCCCAAGTCTCATATTACGGGTAGAACTAAAATGGAAATACAATTAGATATTAAAAACACAAGTTCATTCAAAACAGTACATTAAGGGTTCACCACACACAATAGTAAAAGAAAAGCAACTGTTTGAAGTATCTTCAGTTTTGCTAGAAATCATTGCTTATACTTGAAGCTATATTTGGCATTTGATCTAGCAGCCTTAAGTAATGGCTGGTTATTTCTCACAAATGAATAAAATTGCGAACAACTCATGTTAAAGTAGCTTGACTAGGGTTGCCACCTTTCCAAATGGCCAAAGTGGGACATTTGTGCTACAAACATCAGATTTTGCAGGGCAAAACATACCCACGGCCAGTAAAAAGGACAGAACTTCAGTTTTTTGCCTGAATAAAAGTTTATTCTTGTAGCATTTTAGTTCCTTATTCTGTTTCTTATAACATTTAGGTGTTTCAGATACAGAATAACTGTTTTATGCAACTATTACATAAAATATAGAAAATAATTTTGTTCTAAAATCTCAGGATATTTGCCATTTTCTCACAATTTTTTGCAGGACACAACTGCCCAAAGAGGGACTGTCCCTCGCAAAGTGGGACAGGTGGTAACCCTAAGCTTGACCTGCAACTCTGCCTTCACAAGTGACACAAACATTCTATTTCTTACATCAGTCCACGCATTCCCCATAAGTGAAAAAACCCTTTCCACAAAGCTATTGCTGGGGGGGATTGAAAGAGCAAACTGCACCAGTCTGTAAAGTGGCTTGCAGTCTGGAGCTTTACTAAAAAAAGTCACCCAGCGATCACTTACAGATGCCTCTGTCATCTGCAACAGGGCTGGCAATGCAGCAGTTAAAGTACAGTAGTCTGAGTAAAGTGCTTCAATGTCCACATCCAATTTGAAGAGGTCTGCAACTGTACACAGTTCTGGCCAAGTTACAGGGTGTTGGAGGCTGAGGACCTGCATAGCTTTAAAGGGACTATTATCATAGTCAAACCACTTCTGTAGGTAACAAAGTGCTTTACTGTAAAATCACAGAAGGTCCTACAGACCTGCTGTGCGACAGCTGGAGTAAAGTGCTGTAAGGCAGATGAAACTTTAGTACCAAATAACTGGTCATCTAGCCTTCTCTGCAACTCATCTTTTAGACTTTTCATCATGGTGTACAACTCTGGAGCAGAGAGAGTGTTACTTTCAAGTTTTGCTATAGACTTGTGGAATACCTGCAGGATGTAGTGCATGAAATGTATGTAGCACTCTGCCTCAGACACATCCCCACTGATGCCATCCTCATCGGCCTCCACAAATTTCCAGATAAGGGGGTGACAGTCCTCAGGCCCTTGACTAATAAAATGACTTTTAATAGCAGGCCAACATTCTACCAGCCTTGCCACAGCTGGGAACAAAGACAGCCACCTTGTTACAACATGTTGCATTATTTCCTTAAAGTCCTGGTCTAGGATAGAATAGAAGCCTTTCAACAGTGCCATTTTTTTAGCAGATGCTGAAAACTCACTATGTACTTTCAAAACCAGAGTCTCCACATCAAACTTTGCAAGGGCCTTGCTTGCATGCTTGGCACAGTTATGTATTACATGGCATAAACAGTTTGCTGCAATGATGTGAGGCACCTCAGATTTCAAACTTTTAAAACAGACCTGTGCTTTCCATAATTGACTGAGGCATTGTCTGCAGCATAGCTAGCAATGTTTTGTACTTTGAGTCCTTTATGCACAAGGATGTCCTTTATTCTAGTAAAGATACATTCAGAACTTTCGTTATGATCCTCATAGAAATCAAGGAGTTTCTGTTGTGTGCCATGGGTGTGAATAAAGTACTGAATAACTAAGGGGAACATTTTTCTGTTCCCTTTATTGGATGCATCTGATCCCACTGAGAAATAGGAATTGCCAAGTTCCTGCAGAAGGAGCTCCTCTGAATGAGGTGCAAGAACATTCATGACAATACTCTCAGATTTTGTCTTCCCACAGATGAATTTCGAAGCCAAAGTAGAATCAGGGAAGACTGTCGGTGCCAGCTTACCTCCACAATCTATGGATACATATGAGTGACCATGTTTCACTCCATGATAGACTGCTGTCACTTCAGCTGCAGTGACTTTGGAAGCTTCACTGGTTACACTCACTGGCTGAATAAACTTGGTCATTACGAGGTTCTGCCTCTGGAGCTGAAGGCTTTGATGATGTTTGTCTGACTTCTGATGGCTTTTCAATGCCTTTTCCCCATCCCATTTTACAGTGAAAGTTGTTCCACAGGATGTGCACTTTGCCATGGCATCTGCATTTGGAACAGGTCGCACTCCATGAGTAGCTTTGCTCCACACCTTATTATAACTGCAGAAAACCTCTTAGGAGACGCTTTCAGCCTCTTCTTGATGATCCATTGACCTTTTCCTGAACATGATTCCTGTAGGATCTTTGCTCAACACTACAATAAACCAAAACAACTATTAATAGAAAATCAAAATACTTGTGACCAACACCAGTGCCTGGTGGGGCCTGTGTCAGTCAGTAGCCACTAGCCAGAGTTCACATTCACATGTGAATCTCCAGACTTTCACACCCTAGTAATACCAAGTTGGTATAGGGAAAAAAAATGAGACTCCTCATGAAAAATTACAGTGAAGGTAAAGCAATGAAAGGCAGAAGCAACGCCTGCCTGAGGGACTTTCTGCAGCTGTTACACATGAACCTGGTGTGACAGCAGAATATGCACAGAAGGCATTCAACTGTGTGTAAAACACATGGGTCAGACACTACAGCAATGCACCAAATGAAGACCCTCTACTTTTATGTAGAACCCAGCGCAAACGTTATCCAGCTGAGTCTGAACACAGCAAGAAAGTTCAGGCATACTGTGGACTGACAAGATAAAGATGAAATACATGGCAGCTCAGCAATCATACCCTCTGACTACAATTGTAATAACGTGCATAAAGACAAACAGGACATAGTGTGGGCCGACACAATGATAAACATGAAATATGTAACTCAGCAATCATAATACCCTCTGGCTGCAACAGTAATAACTTGCATAATGATAAGAGACCGTATGGGCAGACATAAAGACGAATTCCGTAGCCCCACAATTCCAGATGCAACACCCCATATTAACTGCAAAGCACAAAGACCAGTCAACTTGGGGCTGGTTTCCCTCCTTTTCCACTCCAGATCCTCACCACCACCTCCTCCCACTGGCACAGTTAGAGTTGAGCATAGTGGCCAAGTGAAGACCTCCAGCACCCTATTTATCAAACAGTGCTTTGGGCCCCTGCTAAAGCAGTTGAGACACACTTGAGGTCTGATTTATATACACAAGGGAAAGGCTGGCACAAGTTTACTAACTATGCCCCCTTTTCCCCAGACTACAACATAATCAGCCAGCTACTCCTTATAAGCAACTTTAAGGCCCTAACAAAGTGTGTTCAGTCTTACTGTGCAATAGAAATAAACATTGCTAGTTTGACCAATGCCAAGGTAGTGGCCCAGTGTCACTAAATAAATATTTAAGTAGTCTCAAAACTTAAATATCTACACAACAAAACGTTAGAAAATATCCCATGTATATTCACTGTAACAAGCTCAAAACCACATGAGATATTTCACATTGACAGTCCCAAAAAAAAGCAACTACATTAAGCCTTGCTATATACCCAAGACACCTAGGAAGAAACACAGGTCAAGGTAAACATCACGGTGATGATAGACTAGAAAAGACAGTTCTACAGTCCAAGCATCCTATACAAATCATGTAGTCATATATTCACTGTAACATCAAATGAGCTAAGCTTTGGTATAGATGGTATACACTAGAAAACACAGATAAAAGGTAAACAGTTGTGATGACAAACTAGACAAAAAGCTACATTTAAGCCTCACTATAATACGAAGACTGTACACCCTAGAAAGACACCCTAGGAAGAAACACAGGTCAAGGTAAACAGGGTTACTTTGAAAACCACATCCAACATAAAATCAAGTCAATTCATAAACAAGCAAACCAGAAAAAGTTCTTTTTATTACCTTTCCCATTAAAACCCATTAAAATTTCCCCCCTTTTTGGAATGAATAGGCAGCAACAGCTGGAAAAAAAATATTAAAAAATCACGGGCCCTGCAGATGCATATCTCCCTAAAATCCACTAATTTTTGGGGCAAATCCCTATAAAAGGGGAATTCTCCTTAAAATCCAACCAGAAAACCCGGCTTTAAAAAAGCTCCACAAAAAAACCCCACCCTAAGGGCCAAAAGCCCGGGGAAACAAACCCCCCCAAAATAAAAAACATCGGGGGGTTTCCGGGGCCCAAGACCCCCCAAACCCGGAAAGACGGGGCCCATACTTAAAGGCAAGCCCTTGGCCCCTCTTCAAAGGATTTGAGTTTTGGAGAAAAAAATTTCCCCCGGGGACAGGAAATCCTTCCGGGCAGGGGCCAAGAATAAAATGGGGAAAAAATTTTCCCGGGGAATTTTAAAGGCAACCTTATAGGCCCGGGGGAAGATAAAACCTAGAACCTTGAACCTTGTTACCCAAATGAAATTTTGCTATTTCATTTCTTGAGTTGAGGTTGAAAAACCCCTAAAATGGGGAAAAACATAACAATCCAAGACCCAATTTTTTTTAAAAAAAACATCCCCCCTTCCAAAATTTAAATTCTGAGAACACCTTTAAAATACACACACTCCAAACAGTGGCAATTTTTTTAATTTGCAGGAAGCCCAAAAATCCTTTTAGGAATGGGAAAAAAAAGCTTCTTGGATATAGTTTTAAAATTTTACAAAATAATTTAACAATTCAAACCCTTTTAGGGGAATTCTCCAAGGGAATTCATTTTTCCTTTTTGTTAAATTTTACTTGGGTTGTTCAAACATGAAGGAAGGAAGAAGACAATCCTGGCATTAAAAAATAAGGAGGTTTAACTTTCTTAACTTTATGGATTTAAAAGAATCCCTTTAAAAATTTTTCTTTCTAAGAATTTTTTTGCACACAAATTTAAATCAGTAACCAGCTGGTGCTTTCATTTGTTATATAAAACTTTTGGGCTATAAAATTTTTTAAGGAAAGAATATTTCACCTCAAGGAGAAAATTAGAAAAAATAAAAGGGTTTGCAAATGGGGAATACCTTGGTGGGGAACCCCTTGTTTTCCAGCTTTTGGGCCCCTATAAAACAGGCTGGAACTACTTATTAATAATTTTATAGTCAAATAAGGGTCAAAACCTTATTTGGGATCCTTTCCAAGTTGAAAATTTAAGAATGATTTTTAAACATTCCCACATTAAAAGCCTTCCTTCTTTAAAGTGATTAAAAATGGAAAATTAGGGATTTAAAATGGGTAACGGTTTACTTTTTCCAAAGGAAAAAGGGATTTTTTGAATGAGTTTTTTTTCTTTGCCAATTCCTTTTAAATTAGACTCCTGTTCGGGCAAAATTTATAAACCCCCTTTTCATCATTTCAAATTGGTGTTTTTAACCAACGAAAAATTGACCTCCAAGAAGTTTAAAAAAAAGGGTTTTGGGGTGGAACAAAAATCCACCCCCAGCTAAACCAACTGACCGGGGGGAGGACCAGCTGGCAGTCCATTGAATTATGTATGGATTTATCCCAAAAAAGTGGAAGCGGACAAGTATAGCACAAGCACAGACTGTTTATTTAAAGTAAGCGCTTTTGGCTAAGGATATTCCTCAGCCTTCTTCAGACTAAGACAATAAAGTACACACAGCAACACTTTATATATAAAATGCATATACAAATTAAGACAATTAGAATAAATTAATTGTCTAAATTAATTAACTACCTAGCTAACTTCAAGCCCAGGTTTTAAAAGGGCTAGTACCTGGTAATGCTAAAATACACGTATCTGTTAACTATTTTGCATTTTAAAAATAAATAATGTGTTTTTTACAAACATCTTGTAAAAACATTTTATAAATTAAAAATTAAAAATGAAGAAAAGAACCTAAATATACCACAGAACTCCTAGGAATATATAGTTGTGCCCTGTATAACAATACTTTAACAGACATTGTTAGTCTAATACCAATGAATAAATCACTTATATACATAAATAAATAAATTAATGAATATAAGTATGATAAAAAAGCTCATCTCCTTAGTGCTTTTAATTTAAGAATGCATGTTATAGATGCATACTCATTTAAACCTGGGGATAAATGTGCAAGTGTTCTAATCTGCCAAAATACCTCTTGTTCTTCCAGCCGTAACTGCCATGGGCCACCCCTAATATGACTTTTAACCTGGTGAACCGCTGTAAACAAAAAGGAATGCTCAGGATGTTCACAAATATGCCTTGCAAGTGCATTGGTTAAGTCCTTTCTCCCTATGGCATACAGATGTTCATAAATTCTTTTCTTTAATGACCTCTCTGTTTTGCCAATATAAAAGGAGGGACATTTCTTGCACAAGGCGACATACACTCCCCCTTAGTTTCACAGTTATATTTGTCATTAATATGATAAATTTTACCATTAATGTTAGTTTTATTACCAGGTAAAATGTATTTACACTGGGGGCACATACCGCATTTAAACATGCCCACACCATTCACTCTAGTTTTAACTGTAGTCTTTTCAACAAAGTTCTTTAAATTCATCCCTCGTCTATATGTAAATGATGGATGTTGTCCCACTACTTTAACCAACGCCTGATCTTCCAAGAGAATATTCCAATTCTTAGAAATGATGCCCCTAATTATGTCAAAATCCGTACAATATGTAAAAAGAAAGTTAATGGGGGCATGTTACTTGTGTTAACCTTATGTTTTACTTGTAATGTTCCCCCTTCCAAGAGGGGCCTAAAATGTCCTATTTCTCTTTTGACCTGGACTTCGTTCATTATGTCTTCTATTAGAGTATCTGGGTATCCTCTCTTGGTAAACATTTCGCATAAACTTTCACATTCACTAATAAACTCCTGTTTTTCAGAGATCATTCTTGCCGCTCTGACAAACTGCCCTTTCACCACACTTCTCTTTTGGTGAAAGGGATGGCTGCTAGAAGAATGCAGATAAGAGTTTGAATAAGTGGGTTTTCTGTAAATCATAGATTTAAATTTGCTATTGATCCGGTCCTTACTTAATTTAACATCTAGAAAATTGATCTCATCTACCCCAACAGTATCATATTAATGACAAATATAACTGTGAAACTAAGGGGGTAGTGTATGTAGCCTTGTACAAGAAATGTCCCTCCTTTTATACTGGCAAAACAGAGAGGTCATTAAAGAAAAGAATTTATGAGCATCTGTATGCCATAGGGAGAAAGGACTTAACCAATGCACTTGCAAGGCATATTTGTGAACATCCTGAGCATTCCTTTTTGTTTACAGCGGTTCACCAGGTTAAAAGTCATATTAGGGGTGGCCCATGGCGATTCTGACTGGAAGAACAAGAGGTATTTTGGCAGATTAGAACACTTGCACATTTACCCCCAGGTTTGAATGAGTATGCATCTATAAAATGCATTCTTAAATTAAAAGCACTAAGGAGATGAGCTTTTTTATCATACTTATATTCATTAATTTATTTATTTATGTATATAAGTGATTTATTCATTGGTATTAGACTAACAATGCCTGTTAAAGCATTGTTATAAAGGGCACAACTATATATTCCTAGGAGTTCCGTGGTATTTTTAGGTTCTTTTCTTAATTTTTTATTTTTAATTTATAAAATGTTTTTACAAGATGTTTGTAAAAAACACATTATTTATTTTTAAAATGCAAAATAGTTAACAGATACGTGTATTTTAGCACTACCAGGTACTAGCCCTTTTAAAACCTGGGCTTGAAGTTAGCTAGGTAGTTAATTAATTTAGACATTTAATTTATTCTAATTGTCTTAATTTGTATATGCATTTTATATATAAAGTGTTGCTGTGTGTACTTTATTGTCTTAGTCTGAAGAAGGCGGAGGAATATCCTTAGCCGAAAGCACTTACTTTAAATAAACAGTCCGTGCTCGTGCTATAGTTGTCCGCTTCCACTTTTTTTGGATTATTCGTGGTTTTAACTTCGATTTGTGTCTTTTGGGAGTATGTATGGATTTATGCCTAGTCTGGTGATTTTTGTCTACAATAACTGAGTGGGGTATTGTACTGAACCCCTTAGCCGGATCTAGGCAGGTGGTATGCACTATTTTCCCTTCATCTGTTGCCTTATTACCTTCTCAAAAAAAGTCTGCCTGGTTGAGTAGGATGACCTTTCCCTGACAAACCAAACTGAGATGTGCCCAGTGTTTGTCAGTTGCCAAAGTTTTTATTGATCATTTCTGATAACTCATTCCATAGCTTTGCATATTAAATTAATTAGACTAATAGGCATGTAGTTTCCTGGACTGTTTGATGATCCACCCTTGTGAAGGGGGATAACCATTGCTGTCCATTCTTTTGGTACAAAGGCTGTTTTAAGACTGTAGTTGAAAAATGACTCAAGTGGTCCCAAGATATCATATTTCAAGCTATTTAGGAGACAACCTGAGATATTGTCAGGCCCCACTGAGGTTGTGTTTTTGGCCTTAGCAAGAACTGTCACAATCTGTTCCCGGCTAATAGTTTGTGGGGGGGTATTTGTGCTAGTAGAGCGTTCCTGAGGATGACAGGAGTAGTGGGGGTGTAGTCTGAGCTGAATTTGTTAGCCAGTATGTTTGCTGTGTCACTCTGCTCAGTGATGGTAATACCATTTATTACCAGTTCAACACACGGCTGTGTTGTACCTGTGAGGTTTCAGACATTGCTGTACAAGGTCTTGTGGTTGTCATTAGCCTGAGACACTATCTTGACCTCATTATTGGCCTTGTTGGATTTAATTAGTCCTCTTAGTTTCCTGTTCTGTTTAATTAGTGAGCTCAGTGTCATTTGTTTTTTGGGTTTGTTTGGGTCTTACTTCTGATAGGTACTACTGTCTCTATGCAGCCATTTACATATTTGTACAGTGTTTCTTTGAGCAATTCTTTACAGACTGTTGTGAACTCAGGGTTACGTGGGGCATTGAATTTTGACAAACTGTCACTTAATATAATGTAGTTTGCTTTCGAATAGTTCCTAGGTGTAAAAGGTTTTGTTGGGTTTTCCATGTTGATTTTTATTTTGAAGGAGACAGTTTTGTGAACTGACCTCACCAGTGAGGACATAGCATGTAGGTGCAGTGCTTTTCCATATAGGTGAGGACTACGTCCACTATGTTTGAACCTCTGTTTGGAGTGCACACTAACTGATCAAGTGCAAACACCTTCAGCCACAGGATGGATGACCTTAGTCCTCTTAATGTAAAAGCACAGCAAAAAAGGACCCTCAGGTGCAATGCAACAACAAATAACGTATTCCCCAACTAAATCACCCCCCTGCAAGATGATTACAAGACAGAACAGTTACAGCATGAAACAGTAAGAAGAAAATGCAATTTGTAGCAAAAATACAAGCATCAATCACTTAAACAGTGAATACAGGGTGCAAGTAACATGTCCTGTGCGGACTGCCTCAAGACCCTGTCCCTGTATTCTGTCTCCTACAGGATGTTGTGAGGACATCTATGCCTGACTTACACGGCATTGCCAGACCCCACTCTGACAGACCTCCTGCATACCTGCAAAAGAAAAACAAACAAAAAAAATTGTACCAGAATTACGTATTCTAAAGACCTAAACCTTGTCTGTGATAAAAATAGGACCTACTTAAGAGACAAGTATGTATCCCAGAGACTACCCCTTCTCTGGAACAGACTCCCCATCCATGTGAAGCAGAGTTCATCCCTGACCCAATTCAAGTGTAATTTGGACAATTGGATGGGGAACAAGAAATTCATCCCTGGTTTGGCACCTATGTCTCTAATGGACACAGGCAGCCTGTAAATGGTTCATTTCCCAGGCCCCTGCTTGTAAATGTTTCATCTCCCAACCCCCTGCTTATACTTATCAAGGGTACCAAAATGTATGAGAGATTTTTGGGATGTATGGCTAGGCTTTAGAAGACCCTTGTGGTTGTTAGCCTAGTAAACACCTATGAAGCTATAACAAAACAAACAGCACTCCAGGAACCAGGCAGGCCAATCCAAGGAAACTAGAAACTTTAATAAAGCTTGCTAAAAACTGAACATAAACACTTAATGTTTTCATGTAACTTAAGACTTTATCAGATGCACAGCTCACTGCACAGCTTCCTGCTTAAATACCATCTACCCATATCCAGTTAACCATCAATTAATGCTGTCAACACCAATTAAACAATTAAAAGGATGTAATACTAGTCAAAAATGGCAGCCATAATATATTTGCAAAAATAATAAATACAGTAAGTACTACTGACTAGAGATATATAAGAACTACATAAAATTAATGTACAAAATATCACATACAAAATATGTATAAAACTGTGCATAAAAATAAAATAAAAGATCATTATGCATGTATGTAGGAAAGATGAAATTAATAATACTAGTTACTTCCATAAAACAGTGATTCCATAAAAGTCAATGCTTGTGACCTCACTAAAAAGGAAAGTAATATGGGGGGGATGGAGAAATGGGAAAACAAGGGAACCTGTCTCTGGGGCAGGAAGCTTATTATTATTAGGGGTGTCAATATCTAATGTTTTAAAACTGAAGTCATGTGTAGTTTGAACAGTTTATACTACATATGAACACATTTTAAGTAGGTTTTCCTGCACATTAGTTTAGTTTTTTTAATGTTTTTAATGTCCTTATGGGATTGTTCTTAAAGAGTTTTGTTCTTGATTTTAATTGTTTAATTGCATGAGGAACTGCATAATGTGTAATGTATCATGTGACCTACTGGGAGGGATATATAAGGATGGTGTATTGTTTGCTGTAGTGATTCTGATAAAGTACTGGTTACAAAAGCCTTTAATCCTTGTCTAAGCTATTAAACTTGTTGGATTTATTTCTGTCTTCTCTTGTCCCTTGGATTTGCCTGCTGCTTTGTGGAAATGGTACTCTTTTGTCTGTTTGTTGTGGTTATCTGTGGTTATCTATTTATTAGCTTCTAATACCAACTGCCAGTATAATTCTTTATATTATAATGTAGTTTATCATGATCCCCCTCTGATATCAGTCGAAACCTCCTCTAATTCAAAAAACTTACATTTACCCTGCTTGTAAATGTTTCACCTCCCAAACCCCTGCTTACGCTTATCAAGGATACCAAAACTTATCAGAGATTTGGGATGCATGGCTAGGCTTTAAAAGGCCCTTGTGGTTGTTAGTCTAGTAAACACCTGTGAACCTATGAACCTATGAAAACAAGTGCAATAATATAGTTTGAGAACTTATCTTTGCCCGGATGGCACTGGATTTAGTGGAGACACTTCTTAAATCAAAGGCAAGTGAATAAGGTTTGCTGAGCTCTGTGGAAATATATTTAATTCCCTGATGGGCTAGTGACCATCCAAACCCATTCTCATTTTGGCAAAGAGAATGTAGGTATGATGGTCATTCTGCCATACAGGCCGAGCTCCTGTGCTAGACAGCCTCAATGCCATGTCATTCCATCTGTATGTCAGACCTGGCTGCCTACTGGTAATACCAAGTATGACATACAGGTGGCGCTAACACGCAAGTGAAAATCATCTGAATTCTGTAGTCCTAAAGAATCCTTGGGTAAAATCAGCTATGCTTAGTTAGAACAGGTAATGAGGTTTATTAACATACAATAATACCGAATTTTATTACCTGTTTCTGGCACAGTGGGACTCTCTACAATTCAATACCTTGAGGTACTGAACTACAACATGATTTCCATCATTATGAAACCATCTAAGGTGCTTCCAAATGATACAGAATCAGGAAGTAATCAAACAGACGCTCAGCGCTAAGTGGGTATGAACATATGTGTATTAAATATAATAAATATAGTTCCACTAATACAACTAAACTAAAACCTACATATTTTAGCATTGGAAAGGCCACATTCCATGATGAGAACATAATTATAGAAAAAATAAATGGTACAAAACTTTGAACTTTATCTTTAAACAGATAATGTGCCCTACTTTGCATTTATTAACAAGTACTTATTTTAGACATATCACCTTTCCACAGATTTACATATTTCACATCTTTTGCCCAAGTCACTGGATATTTGACATCACTATGTTTTGTAGTTCAATGGTTTCAATTATACACCTAAAAATACAGTAAACCCCATTTTGCAGTTTGATAATCCAAGACAAAAGTCATTAGCAGACAGCATCAGAGCTTAGTGCATCCATTATGCACACCTCTGGTAAGCAAACTTCCATCAGTTTATCATGCACTACTTTTAACAGGTCCATGTTACTTTGTTAAAATGAGAAGCTGTACATATAATTCTACCACTGCTTTCATGCCATTCAGTTCTTTTAAAACTTGGTTGTAAGAATTGTCCACATAGTTTACTCTGACAATCTAGGTTTTGTATGTCTGTCTCAGCCTATGTCTCCCACTGCCTTTGGCTGTGATAAAAAGAAGCCTATTATTCTATTTAGCACAAAACAATTTTAAAACTTGCATTTTCTTTCTGAGTTCTTTGTGATACTTTTTAGACTTCCAAAAAGCACGCTTCATGCCTTGCAATCACAGTTCTTTAGACTGTGCCAATGAGTTAGCAAGCAGTCAGTTAAGACCATTGATCAATCCTTCTTTATGCACGTTGCTTCCCCACTCATAGTGCAAGGTATTACCCATTCTAATGCAACGTCAGCACGCTGTCTCCTACTTCAGTTGTCATACATACAGCTTCAAACACTTCTGAGAAAGTGTCAGTGTTGTTTTGTAAGTCCTGTTTTACTTCAAATAATATCTTGTTTAATTTACACTTTTGTAGCTTAAAACCAACTTCAAGTGTAATAGTGCAAGATTACATGTTGCTCACATTCGTTACCACGGAAATATCTGAAGGCTTTCTCAAGACACACATTAGAGGATTTCACTCATACAGGATGCACTTCCCAGTCACAATCATTATTTTACTTTTAAATAAATGATGTATTTCAAATCTCTACTTTTCACAGAATTCAAAATAAGAAGCATGCATAAACAGAATAATGTCACAGCAATATGCAAGTTTAATCGCTGACGTGTATTCAATTAACAAATTTTTAACTTAAAATGACGATCAAAGTTCAGTAAGTTCTGCTCTGTCTGAGTCATACTGAATGTCCTGACTTTCCATGCCTATGTATCTGTCTTTGTTCTGGGATGTCTTCTTTCAGAACTCTTGCCTCTCTGGTCTTGGACAACTTCTTGTCTGGGTGTCTGGCTCTCACCTGTATTTTGTGTAGATCAGGCCCCCACCTGCATCCATCTGCAATCACTGTTGCTTCTGACTTCATTTCTCTTTTTTATACGGGATTAATGATTATTTTGGATCCGTGGAAGGACATTTCACTGAATTCTCCTAGATCAAACATGCAGTAGTGTTTTGGTGCATAGTACTGTGTTTCCGAGATGTCACATGTTACAGCCACCATTATGTTTCCGAGATGTCACATGTTACAGCCACCATTATGTTTCCGAGATGTCACATGTTACAGCCACCATTATGTTTCCGAGATGTCATATGTTACAGCCACCATTATGTTTCAGAGATGTCACATGTTACAGCCACCATTATATAGTTCCTTGTTTTTCAGGTATGTAACCCGTCACTACCGACTCTTTTCTTACTCCTTTGTAATCATGTCCCTAATTTCATTTCCTTTCATTTATTTTATTTTTCTTTCCTCCATCTTTTTCTCATCTTCAAAAAAGCAACAAAAGTGGCGACTGGAAGGTGAAAACTGCGAAGTCCAACAAAATCCACAAATGGATTGGACTTCACGGGTTTCACCTTCCAGTCATCACTTTTGTTGCTTTCTTGGGTTTGTTCTTTGGTTTCTTCAGTTTGATTTTTCTCTTCTTCCCCTGAATAAGATTTAGAAAATGATCAGTATAAAATACCTAGACATATTTTTCTCTACAAATTATGATTCTTTCTAGTTACTAGCAATTTTGGAAAACAACTTTTGTTAGCCTCCACATACACTGATGTATGAAACTTAATCTGCTTGAGGTTATATGACATTATGTAGTAGTAACAATAATTTTAACCCACTTGCAAATGTATCAAGATTTATCATTGCATATTAGGTTCATAGGTAGGTACTAGGCTATCGGCCGTGGAGCCTATACAAGCCAAGCCAAAAAGGTAACCTGGCTTTTGCCACCCAAGAAAATTATTTTCCCGAGCCACTGTCGAGCAGAGCCACAGAGGTGATCCCCGGGTTGAATTTCTTATTTCCCATCCAATCATCAATATTTTTCTTGAAGAGTGCTAATGAAGAGCTTTGTTTGATATAGAAAGGTAGTTTATTCCAGAGTATGGGAAGTCTCTGGGACAGGACTCTATCCCTCCGGCATGTTCTCTTTATTGTGGTGACAAGGTTTAGGTCCCTAGAGCATGTAGCTCGGAGGGATTTGGATTTCTTTAAGTGGAGCATGTCCAACAATTGCCAGTCTTTCCATGAATAAATGTTTTCATGTAGTTGCCCATAGCTAATCCAATGGTGAACTTCCTTTTTAATCCTAAATTAACTTAAACCTTGTAAATGGTCAAATAAACATTTAATACTGTACTGTAGTTTCCTGACACATTAATCTTAAAACTAAGGTGCCACAGTTTGAAAATTACTATGTAGTGCAAGGGGTTTACTTTTGAAAAACGAAAGTTCACTACTTCAAACTTTAAAAGTACACCCACACTAATGCAAAAGTGCACTTTCACAAACCCGCTAGACTGAATGGGCTAGCAGTCACAGACCTTAGGGTTAGGGCACGGGTCATGGTAAAGGGATAGCCCTACTAGCTATCCCCTTACCCTAACCCTTGCCCTAACCCTAAGGTTCATCACTACCGCACAACAGTGGAAGACATTCCAGATCGGGCTATGTCCTCCACTGTGGTGCGATAGTCATGGACCTTAGGGTTAGGGCACAGGATAGGGTAAGGGGATTGTTAGTAGGGCTATCCCGACCGACCGTGTCTAACTAATCCATGACTATCTGCGACAGTGGATGACATTCCAGATTGGGCTATGTCCTCCACTGTGGTGCGATAGTTACAGACCATAGGGTTAGGGCACAGGATAGGGTAAGGGGATAGTTAGTAGGGCTATCCCCTTACCTTGACTCGTGTCCTAACCCTAAGGTCCTTGACTATCACACCACAGTAGAGGACATAGCCCATTTTTCAATGTCCTCCATTGTGGTGTGGTAGGTTCGGACTAGTGAGCTTAAGCGAAAGTGCACTTTCGCTTAAGTGGGGATGTACTTTCCCATTTCGAAAAAGTGAATTTTCATTGTAGGAAAGTACACCCAGTACAAGATATCCAATTCCACATGCAATAAATTAGGAATTGCTAGTTAGCTAGAAATCGTACATAGTTAATCTTTTACTTGGTCATTAGTGTAAACATAAAACACTTTGCATTTTTGATGTACTAGCAATCCAATTGCTTGTCTTTGTTTTCCGGTTCAGATTCTTAGATCATGTGTAAAAGAATAATCTTGTCCAGTTTATAAGTTTACTTAGCATAGCTAAAAACACTCTCAAAATACTTGT
>NC_056729.1:1818300424-1818302924 GCF_019279795.1 Protopterus annectens | reverse complement strand
CAAATTTTCACAGAATATTTGGCTCATACTTTTGGTCTGTTCCTCTTAAAATTGTGTTTTCACTGGAGAATACAGTGAGAACTGAATTCACTAAATAATGATAGCTCTTTAAGTTTCAGTCTTCCTATCTTTCAGAAAACACATGGCAACAGAAAACACTTTATTTTAGCAACTTTCTAAGATTATACAAGCAATATTTAAAAAACGTGTCCCTGGTTTTGGGCCTTTGCCCCCCAAATAAATGTTGGCTTTTTCCAGATTTCTTGTGCTGCGAAGTTGAGAGATTTAGCTGATTGTCAAGTGGATTTTACAAGGAGCTGAGAGCTTCAGGGGAAAGGAAGTTTAATGCTGCGTATGCTAAGCTGTTTGCATTGTTAGTAGCACAACAGGTATTATACTTGCAGAAGGCTGTGAGTTCTACTCCACAATGCATGAATGGATTGCTGATATTGTACTGTGTTGTACTTTAAAGGGAGTGGATAATGTAGTCCTATGAATGTCCTCCCTTGGAGGAGTTACCTAGTAACTGTTTCTGTTATTAGTTTGCTATCCATTCCCCATTGCAAAATTACTAGCTTGTCATTTTTTTGTAATGTAGCATCGGCAATTTATTCTTCAAGGGCAACGGGCACTTTATCTGAAGATGAAACAAATGAAAGATAAAGTTATTGCTAGCAGCACCCTCTTCATTAGTTACAGATCCCTTTAATGTAGGATTATTTAGATGATTTACTTCTGCAGAGATTTTGCATATCTACTGATATTGGTGAATTAATGTGTGAATTTATTTAGTGGTCTTTTATGGTTGAAATTTTCTGAAATGGGTAGTTTTGTCATTATTGGTTTATACATTTTGTTTCATTGTTCACTAGAAGACTGTTCTAAACTACAAATTTAAAACACATTCTAAAAAGTGGTGCTGTATTATACAAGGAATATAATTTAATACAATCAGGTTAATACAATCAGGAAGGTGAATCAAAGAATGCATACATGTATGCTTGCTCACAGGATGCAGGAGATCAAAATGGGGAAGAGACCAGTTACCAGCAGTGTCCCCAGGGTTCGGTGCTGAGACTTTTTCTGTTTGGCATATACATCTCAAAAGCAAAAGGAAATACCAAAGGGCTTTGGCCAACTAAGTTTGAGATGACTGCAAGCTCGGAGCAGTTATTGAATCCCCAAATGACTTAACCATCATGCAGGAAGGTTTGTCCCAAACAATAACTGGTGCCAGAATCATGAATTGAAACTAAACTCCAAGAAATACATTATCATATCCTTTGAGCAGTCATCTACTCCAGGGAAATGCCAAATTGACAATGCCTCCTGAGAACTGACCCAGTTGTTTGGCATTTGGGAACTTGTGTATACAATGACCTAACTTTTGACAAACATGCCCAGAGTCATAAGAAAGTCTTTCTATATTGCACAGCTTATAAACAAATTGATTGTGACTAGATACAGAGATGTTATTGTTCCCCTTTACAATGCCCTCATTAGGTCAATCATTTTGTATAATGTCCATTTTGGCATGTATCTGTCCATACCCATGCAACAACTGGAATACCCACAGAGATACCTTACTAAAAGGATACAAGTCCTAAACAGTAGATCTTGCATGGACCACCTCAAAGATTTATCACTATACTCAGTATCCAACAGAGTGCTTAGAGGTGATGTGTCTGACATACAAGGTATCCTCTGACCTAATACAGATAGACCTACTGAACATCAACAAGTCAAATGGCATCAAAAATACTCAGTCCAGGTATCTAAACTGAATGTTGTGGAGAGATGGATATATATCCAGAAAAGATTACCCATTCAGAAGTAAAAATAAAGCTCATCCCTGTCCATATTCAAATGCAACTTGGATCCTAAGGATGGGTAATAGAAAATGTACTCCAGGATTACCCCTCATGCCACTAATGGATAGAGGCAGTTCCTAAATGGTGCATCCCTTACATGGATCCCCTCAAATTATCTACAGTACTGATCATATTTATTCTCACTACAGAGGCTAATATGCAATTATCAGCCATGGATAGGTACAGAGACCAATCAAGGAAATCATTAGTAAAGCAACAAAATGGAAATTGGCTAAGCTTAAAATGTCCTCCAAGTGAACCTATGTTGTATTGACAAATAGTTTTTAAAAATGTTGCCCCATTATAAATCCGCTAAGGTGCCCTCCTCACAGCTCCACCCCCCTCCCAGTCTTCAACAGCTTCCAGCACCTCTGTAACAAAAATGGGGTGGTAGGTTGGCATAATGGTTAGGGTGTTTACCTTACAGTTACAAGGTACAGGGTTTGATTCTCACATGGGGTAATTGTCTACGCTTAAAATAACCCAGAAGGGCTGTTAGCCTACTACTAATCTATGAACCTAAGTGCAACACATATGCATATACTATATGAACAGTATATAAACCTTACTGCTGAATATTCTTAATGTCAGTATTATTTTTAGTGGACATTAAAGTTCAAAAAGCCAAA
>NC_056729.1:1818163433-1818299924 GCF_019279795.1 Protopterus annectens | reverse complement strand
TCATTATTGATACAATACCACAACCCCTGTCTAAGTCCACAAAGATACATACATACATTCATACAAACACCACCGGTCTATCCTGCCATCATTATTGATACAATACCACAACCCCTGTCTAAGTCCACAAAGACACATACATACATTCATACAAACAACACCGGTCTATCCTGCCATCATTATTGATACAATACCACAACCCCTGTCTAAGTCCACAAAGACACATACATACATTCATACAAACAACACCGGTCTATCCCGCCATCATTATTGATACAATACCACAACCCCTGTCTAAGTCCACAAAGACACATACATACATTCATACAAACAACACCTGTCTATCCCGCCATCATTATTGATACAATACCACAACCCCTGTCTAAGTCCACAAAGATACATACATACATTCATACAAACAACACCGGTCTATCCTGCCATCATTATTGATACAATACCACAACCCCTCTCTAAGTCCACAAAGACACATACATACATTCATACAAACAACACTGGTCTATCCTGCCATCATTATTGATACAATACCACAACCTCTGTCAAAGTCCACAAAGACACATACAAACATTTATACAAACAACACCGGTCTATCCTGCCACCATTACTGATACAATACCACAACTCCTGCCTAAGTCCACAAAGACACATACATACATCCATACAAACACCACCGGTCTATCCTGCCTTCATTATTGATACAATGTGAGGAGGCAAACCACCGGTCAGCCCAGAAATAATCACAAGCATTTAATGAATTGGTAAAAAAGCGTTAAACGCCAAACTAAAATACAGCGTTTTTCGTCTGCACTTCAGACTTCTTCAGACAACAGTTATACAATTAAACAATTAACTAATCAGTTATATAGGTATAACTAATCACTCCATAGGTATCACAAGGGATAAGAAACTAAGAGTAATGCTACTCAACACCAGAAGTTAAACCTCAAGATGCACGCACTCGAAACTCTCCTTAGCATGGAGAACATCGATATCTGTGCAGTAACAGAAACATGGTTCAAGGCTCCCGAGAGCACCCTAGCACTACCAGGTTATACCTCATACCATGCTTTTCGGCCCGAAAACTTGGACCGAACCACAAAAGGAGGGGGAGTATCAATATTCGTCAAAGATACCCACACCTCCAGGTTGGTGGCACAGCACGAAGCATCAGAGACTATCCATGTGCAACTAACTGTGGGTAAAACTGCCTTCCAATTTATAGCCTGCTACAGACCACCCTCTCAAACACAGGAACCCCACTTGGTCTTCCTGAGAATACTGGAAAATATGAAGGTCTCTCCAAACACCATTATATTGGGCGACTTCAACTACCTAAACATAGACTGGGAGCATTACTCTAGCTCCAACACCTTAGCCCAAAGGTTCCTAGAATTTATAAACTCAAATGCTATGGAACAACTTGTTACCACTCCCACAAGAGGGGAAAACATACTGGACCTGATCATCACCAACATGGTTACACTATGCTCCAGACCAGAAGTGTATCCCTCACTGGTAAGATCAGACCATAAACTAATCTCACTGGATATTCACATCCCGACCCCACCCCCTGCCCAGAAAACCACAGTGAAAAACTTCTAAAGCAAATTTCACATGCCTCAAAACCGAGGCGAAATCCTTCAAAGCCCCCGGGCCTGTGGAAAATACGGCCCAGACCGCAGAATCCTTTATAAACGCATTCTATGAACACCTTCAGGAATGCATGGATCATGCAATCCCAAATAAAACCAAGATCCAATCCTCCAAAGGCAGACGCCCTGTCTGGTGGACCCCAGCCATAAACAAACTATACAATAGAAGGAGGAAGCTACTACATGATAGAGCAAAATCCCAAAAGGGAAGGCATCTCTGATCAGTATTAGCAAAAAACTACTGGCACTCATAAAATCGCCTAAGGCCAGCTTCGAGAGAAAAATTGCACAGGACACTAAGGATAATCACAAGGCTTTCTTTAGTTATGTTAGGAACCTGGGTGGGAATTCCCAGATATGCTCAGAATTAGTCCAAAATGACAAAAAATACACCGAGCCCACAGACATTGCCAACATCCTAGCTGACAGGTTCAGTGCAAACTTCTCACCCTCTCCCCACCAAAAGGGCAAATATCTATCCCAACAGAGTGCTGCCCCCTGACATCTCAGATGCTCAGGTAAGAGCCGCCTCTCCAAAGCAAAAACACAGCATCAATGGGACCAGATGGTGTCCCGGCTCGCCCTACATGAACTCCAAGAAGAGCTAAACCCAAACATAAAACTACTGTTAAATCTTAGCCTTACTACAGGATATGTACCCAAAGAGTGACGTACAGCAACAGTGGTCCCTCTCCACAAAGGTGGTGCCTCAACGGATCCTGGAAACTATCGCCCCATAAACCTGACTAGCTTGGTCTGCAAAGCTATGGAAAGGATCACCATGGACCTCATAAATAAAGATATTGGGGACCTACAGACACTGGATCCTACCCAGTTTGGCTTTGTTAAGGGCAGATCCTGCCTCTTAAACCTGGTCGATTTCTTTGAAACAGTCACCAAGGCCATTGATGAGGGGAAGGTGGTCCACACAGCCTACCTGGACCTCGCAAAAGCCTTTGATACAATACCCCACTCGGGCATTATAGATAAGCTCATCAGCTTAAATATAAACCCCTATGTCACTAGATGGGTTGCAAACTGGCTCAAGGACAGAAGCCACATGGTTAGAATTGCTGGAGCCATGTCAGACTCCAAACCAGTTACAAGTGGCGTCCCACAAGGCTCAGTCCTGGGACCTCTCTTGTTCGGTATATATTTCTCGTACAGGCCAACACGGAAGGACTGTGGCTGACCAAGTTCGCAGATGACTGCAAACTGGGCGCCATAATCGACTCTCCAGCCGACACAAGCATCCTCCAAAAGGGCCTCATAGAAACGGACAACTGGTGCCAGAGACATGGCCTCAAGCTAAATGCCAAAAAGTGTATAGTCATCCCCTTTGGCAAAAACAAAGTGCCCACAAATTACCACATAGGTGGTAATCCATTAAGTACAGAAGAAGTCATTAGGGACCTGGGGACCCAAGTTGATAGCAATCTCTCATTTGACAACCACGTGGCCAAAGTGGTTAGAAAAACATTTTATATAGCCCACCTAATCATGAAGGGAATCACATCTAGATCAGGGGAGGTCATCATACCTCTTTACTCATCCCTCATCAGGCCCATAATTGAGTACAATGCCCCTTTTGGGATGTACCTTACCAGACACCTGCAGCAACTGGAAAGACCCCAAAAGTACCTCACCAAGAGGATCAAAGGGCTCAAACAGATGCCATATGCTGCCCGGTTAAAGAAACTCCAGCTCTACTCAGTGGCATACTGCCTGCTCAGAGGCGATCTGTGCCTGACGTATAAAGCCATGTCCAACCCGGAATTAATGGACATGCTGCACCTCAGAAAATCCAAATCCCATTGAGCTACTTGCTCGAGAGACTTGAACCTCAGCACTGAAATAAATAGGAAATGCTGGAGGGACAGATTCATAACCCAGAGGCTCCCTTCACTCTGGAATAAAATCCCAGTCCAGGTTAGGCAGAGTCCCACATTGACTCTCTTCAAGAGGAATCTTGATGAGTGGATGGGAGATCATAGGTTTACCCCGGCTATCACTTCTGTGTCACTGTTAGACAGAGGCACAGTATACAAACCTCAAAAAAAGGCATAGCAAAATTAATTTAAAATGGGTGGCGAAAGCCAAACACACTCTGGCTAGGCTTATAAATGCCCTAGGGCAGATAGCCTAGTATGAACCTATGAACCTATTATATATATATATATATATATATATATATATATATATACACCCAATTCCATTCAAAAGGTCCAATGAAAACCGAAAGTTCATGAATAATTCATCAATGACATGTATTTTGGAGCAATATACATTTAAAACCATGTTTTATACAGGAAATAACTTGTTTTGATGTACAATCAATACAAATATTTTTAAATATATCAATAAGTATATTGGATATTGATGAATTATTCATGAATTTTTGGTTTTCATTGGACCTTTTGAATGGAATTGGGTGTATATATATAAGTGATTAGTTAATTGTTTAATTGTATAACTTTTGTCTGAAGAAGTCTGAAGTGCAGACAAAAAACGCTGTATTTTAGTTTGGCGTTTAACACTTTTTTACCAATTCATTAAACGCTTGTGATTATTTCTGGGCTGACCGGTGGTTTGCCTCCTCACAGTGCCTTTGAAAGTTTTATTAGTGATATTTGCACTGTTCTTTCCTTTTTTGGATTACTGGTGTTGCTATATGGAGGGCGAGGAGAGCTTTTCCCCGTTGAACCAGGATATCCGCGAGACGAAGGGGAACCAACTTGGTACACTTATTGGTCAGCTTAGTCAGCTGATAACTGTCTTGACTCCTTTATGCGTATCGTTGACGCAAAGTAGTGGTAACACCACTATTCCTGGGAACCAGGAAACGTTTACTTCTCGGCAAGTTAATGGAAGCGGTAATGGACTCTTGCTACAGCGGGCGCATTCGAGCCCCAAAGAAATGTCAAACGCTGGGACAAGTAAGAGGAATCCAACTCTTGTTTCCACCCAGAGTGAAGGAAACAGTTTAGGAAGACACAATGAACCACATGCGATAGGCGAGACTGGATGCTCAGCAGAGCAAGGTGACTGTAATTTTTTAAGGCAACCCCTCAATGACTAGCTTATTCAAAAAGTTGAATTGCGCAATTTTGCTAAGAGAAATGAAGGATATGTGCGCAGTTATGCAGACAATATAAATAGTTTGAATGATTTATTGTTTAAATACAAAGTTTTGAACATAGAAAATATTTATCTTAAGGAATGTCTGCGTGTTAAAATTGTCCCAAAAGGTTTAAGGATACATAAATTCCCCAATAATGTTAAAGAAGGGACATGTTTTTATGAATCTTTAATTAAAATGTTTGATAATTAGGGTTTTGATCTTTTAAGGGCTATGGTCCAAAACAATGATGAAGAAATGGAGCAATTATTGAAACACATTGATACTATTAATGATAAAATTATCAATGATCTGTTATTTACAGTGGATGAAGAAAAGAAGAAATATTTTGATATGAGGAGAAATATTGATATGAAATTGAAAAAATTTTAGAAAAAAAGAATAGGAAAATTGACAGAGATGTCTTTGAATATGAAAATAATTTTCAATATCCAAAACCTAGATCTACTTTGAATTATTATAGAGAATTTTCTCATTATGGGAAACAAGTAGATAATAGAAGCATATATGATGAAAATAGAGTGAAGTCAGTTCATGTAGACCCTTTAGAATATCCACCCCTCCGGAGGTCCGAGAGAATCAGGAACCAGAGGGAGGGGAACTTTCAGCAGACTGCATGGAGGGGGAGAGGCAGGAGATTTTAAAAAAAAATAAAAAAAATTTTAAGATTAAAATAATTTAAGATTTAAAAAAAAAATAAAAAAATAAAAAAAAAAATAAATGACAATTTGGAGTTATTTAATGGTTTTACTCCCCCTGAAAATTCAGGCATTTCAGGTTTTGGTGATGAAAATATTGTGGTTTATACCAATGATGACTATAAAAATTTTCATATTTTCAATTATACTGATTTAACTATTAACAGCACATAGTTTAGCCTTTTTTCTAAAGGATTAAATTTTGTACCTAGGACTAGATGTGATATTAGTAAATTAATTATAGATTTGAAAATGTTTTTAAGAAAAATCAATTTGAATTTAATTTGTGGTGATACATTCGTTAGTGGCAAACATGAATTATTGAAAAGGATGAGTATATGGAACCCCCCATGCACGCCCAACTTAAAAATTTAGAAAATATTATAGAAAGTGAGTTTAGAAAGACAGTTAAGAACAATAGAATTATTCCTAATTTGGCAGCTACTGAGTATAAACTTCTTCAAGATTTAAGAGGGAATGTAAATCTAAGAGTTATGAAACCTGACAAGGGCGGAGGCATCGTTTTGATGAACAATATTGATTATGAGGCTAAGATGTTACAAATGCTATTGGACGAGTCAAAATATGCTAATATTTCTAGGAATGAGATAAATATAGGGTATAGGAGAATATATAACATGTTGTATGATTTATTTCTAGAAGGATTTATAGACAAAGAACTTTTTGAATTTTTACACGTCAATAGACCAAAAATTCCAGGCATATTTGGTATTCCTAAAGTCCACAAAAATATAAACGATCCACCACTACGCCCAATTGTGGCTGCTGAAGGGTCGGTCATTTCTCCTTTGGCTAGATATATTGACATAAAACTCAAACCACTAATGATGAGAGGTATATCTTTTTTAAAAGATTCATGGGATTTTTTGTATAACGTCAAAAATGATATGTTCAAACAAGACTTAATTTTTTTAACTGTAGATCGTGGTGGATCTTTTTGGTTCTATTCCACATACAATAGGACTTGAATGGTTTGAAGAGGCTATTAGATTGTCAGGAGAAGAAATAAATGACAATGAAGTATATTTATGTAATGTATTAATGGAAATTGTATTGAAATACAATTACATTTACTTCCAAGGGGAATATTTTCAACAAACTAGTGGGGTGGCGATGGGTGCAAGATGTGCACCCATCTTTGCCAATCTAGTTTTAAATACCTGGGAAGCAAAATTAATTCATAATAGTATATATAAAGACTGTTGGTGCCTCTACAAAAGGTTTTTAGATGATATAGTTATTTTATGGAAGGACAGTCATGAAAGACTGAATGAATTTATTAATTATATCAATTATACCACTGATTTTCTAAGATTCACACATGAGGTTAGTTTTGAAGAAACAAATTATTTAGATGTTAAGTTGACTAAAGGAAAAGATTGTTTTAAGTCCAGGGTATTTAGGAAAAAAACCTTTTCCAACAGTTACCTACATTTTAGTAGTGCCCACCCCTTTCATCAAAAAAAGAGTATAGTGAAGGGCCAATTTGTTAGGATCACCAGGATGACATCTGAGGATTTTGATTTTATTGAAGAATACAAAATCTTGACCCAGATGTTCATCAAAAGAGGGTACCCTCCAGATTTTTGTTCCACCATATATGAAGAGGTGGTTAGAGGAAGGGGGGAGAGATTTCAACCTATTTTAGGTAAAGACCCTAAAAGTTTCAATACAGTAGAACTTACTGATACCACAAAGCTAGAATATGAGAATGACAATATTAAATTTAACAATGCATTCATTTTATATTATAGTGGTGATGCAAAAATAATTCTAAATATTTTTTATAATGAGTGGGATAAATTTGCTCAAATTACTGATCTAAGTTGTAAAGGAAATGAACCACCGAAGATTATTTTCAGGAGAGGAAGAAATTTAAAAGATTGTTTATCAATAAATAACAGGTCAAAGAAAAAAGTAAATAAGATGCCTGGAACTTTTTCTTGCCATATGTGCTCTCAATGCCCTGCAATGCTAAATGCCTCACAGATATATCTTGAATCCAGGTCTAGAAAACTAGTTAGCAAGACCTTCAACACTTGTGATTCTTTTGGGGTGGTATATATTGCAATGTGCGAAATCTGCCCTAGTTTTTATATAGGGAAGACAGAGAGAAAAATGAGAAGAAGGGTATACGAACACTTAAATTACATAAAAAATTAAAAAATGACTAATCTTTTGTACAGACATACCACCCTTTGTCCTTTAGCTAAATACAAGTTTTTTGTTATAGAAGAAGTTGAAGTAGATGAGGGGGGGGGGGCCATGGGAAACTAGGATCGAATACAGGGAATTATATTGACAAGTGGTTTTAGAAGCCAATAGATACCCAGGTCTCAATGACTACATTTCCCTTGTACCTGTTCTTAAAATAAGAGCTGCCAGATTATAAAGGATGGTGTATGTATTTCTGTTAGCTGTGATTGTTTAACAATACATAGGTTTGTGAAGGTTATCTAATATTTTTAAGAAACACATTGATATGTCATTTGTTCATTTATTTGTGATTGCAATACAAACCATTTTTATTAATTGTTTTTTTTTTGCATTGGTTTTACATTATAAAGTATTGTATTTATACCAACCACTAGAGGGGAGTGTGGTATTAGAATTGTATAGATAGGTTTAGTTATTCGTAGATATATAACATATATAACATTTTTAACTTTCATTATTTTAAGATATTCAATATACTTATTGATATATTTAATAATATTTATATTGATTGTACATCAAAACAAGTTATTTCCTGTATAAAACATGGTTTTAAATGTATATTGCTCCAAAAGACATGTCATTGATGAATTATTCATGAATTTTCGGTGTTTAATTGTATAACTGTTGGCTGAAGAAGTCTGAAGTGCAGACGAAAAACGCTGGATTTTAGTTTGGCGTTTAACGCATTTTTACCAATTCATTAAGCGCTTGTGATTATTTCTAGGCTGACCGGTGGTTTGCCTCCTCACAGTGCTTTTGAAAGTTTTTTTAGTGATATTTGCACTGTTCTTTCCTTTTTTGGATTACCATTATTGATACAATACCACAACCTCTGTCTACGTCCACAAAGACACATACATACATTCATACAAACACCACCGGTCTATCCCGCCATCATTATTGATACAATACCACAACCCCTGTCTAAGTCCACAAAGACACATACATACATACATTCATACAAACACCACCGGTCTATCCTGCCATCATTATTGATACAATACCACAACCCCTGTCTAAGTCCACAAAGACACATACATACATTCATACAAACAACACCAGTCTATCCCGCCATCATTATTTATACAATACCACAACCCCTGTCTAAGTCCACAAAGACACATACATACATTCATACAAACACCACCGGTCTAACCTGCCATCATTACTGATACAATACCACAACCCCTGTCTAAGTCCACAAAGACACATACATACATTCATACAAACACCACCAGTCTATCCCACCATCATTACTGATACAATACCACAACCCCTGTCTAAGTCCACAAAGACACATACAAACACCACCGGTCTATCCTGCCATCATTATTGATACAATACCACAACCCCTAAGTCCACAAAGACACATACATACATTCATACAAACACCACCGGTCTATCCTGCCATCATTACTGATACAATACCACAACCCCTGTCTAAGTCCACAAAGACACATACATACATTCATACAAACACCACCGGTCTATCCTGCCATCATTACTGATACAATACCACAACCCCTGTCTAAGTCCACAAAGATACATACATACATTCATACAAACACCACCGGTCTATCCTGCCATCATTATTGATACAATACCACAACCCTGTCTAAGTCCACAAAGATACATACATACATTCATACAAACACCACCGGTCTATCCCACTGTCATTACTGATACAATACCACAACCCCTGTCTAAGTCCACAAAGACACATACATACATTCATACAAACACCACCGGTCTATCCCGCCATCATTATTGATACAATACCACAACCCCTGTCTAAGTCCACAAAGACACATACATACATTCATACAAACACCACCGTTTTATCCTGCCCTCATTATTGATAGAATACCACAACCCCTGTCTAAGTCCACAAAGATACATACATACATTCATACAAACACCACCGGTCTATCCCGCCATCATTACTGATACAATACCACAACCCCTGTCTAAGTCCACAAAGACACATACATACATTCATACAAACACCACCGGTCTATCCCGCCATCATTACTGATACAATACCACAACCCCTGTCTAAGTCCACAAAGACACATACATACATTCATACAAACACCACCGGTCTATCCTGCCATCATTATCGTCAACCGCCTTTTTTCCATTTTCTCCATGGCGTTGGGGTGTCTTGCCAACTTACACATTCTCTCTTGATTCATTCGATGCCACTCACCTACCTTCTTCAGCAGTCCTACCAGACTTTTGCAGGTGTTCTCTCATGCAATCCATCCATCAGTCTCTTTGCCGGATGTCCTTGTTTCCTAATGCTTTCTTTCTCTCTCCCAAATCTTTTTCACCAAATTGTCTGCTGCTTTTCTGGATATGTGCCCAAGCCACTGTAATCTGTTCTCTTTAACCTTCACTGCAATTAGACGATCCTCAGTTATTTACCGTAAAATCAATTTGTAAGAAGGATGGGGCAAAATATGAAGTAAAATCAGAGATGCACTGAAAATGAGGGACAATCTAGAAGTATATCTCACAGTTCTGACCTTCGCTGTGTCTCCTTCCTCTTCTCTGTACTTCATTTTGACCTCAGTGCTCTGCACTGCATTCACCAATGACCTGTTGCAGCTTCACTGGTCCTAATAGTTAATGGGGGCTATTAAGACTGCAGAGTGTTTTTTCTCATGGATAGTTTGTGAAGAGTGTTTGCATTGCAGTTTTTATTCTCTTTGCATAAGTGATATTTATAGTTGGTGAATTTGAAGACTGGGACTCATGTCAACTGGCTCCTCTTCCCCACAAATAGTGTGACTACAGTGGATATTTATATTAGTTAGAGTAGGTAGAGCCACAGTCTCCCCCAACTGCTCCAACACCCAGGATGAGCAGACTACACAGTTCTTTGGAAACCAGGGAAGCTAACTGAAGGCACTGCTGGCTGAGTTCTAATCTTATTCACAACTGCCTTATGTTGACTAGCGAAAAAAAAAAACCTGTGTATTTGCTCTATTACTATACAGAGCTGCACTTAAATGTAGGTTAGTGTTGGGTGAGTAATGAGCAGATGGGTGGGATTTGCAAATACATATCCTTGTGTGCACTGCCTCCAAAGTCTCTGGATTTCTTTTTTTTAAATATATGTATATTATTTAGTGTATTTTATTACTCTAGTCTTGTGTTTATTCATAATGTAGGTATTCCACTGAAACCAGTCAGGTCAATGTTTCAATAACTCAGTAACTAAATCTCAGAAGTTGAGATCTATGTATGACATTCTGTTCCTTTCTACAAAACCATATGGAGGTAGTCAGCATTCCAGCCACTCCTTTTATAGGTTCATAGGAGATAACTATGCTAAAAGCTCAAGAACCCTTACAAGCCTAGCCATTACTACCCAGATTTACACACTCTTCAAAACCTGGGGGCTACAGAATCGCTTAGGTTTGTGCTAATGCCTCTGAGTATTTTACAGACTGCCCATGTCCATAAGTGACATATATACCACCCTAGTAGTGAATTAATGATTTCCTATCCATTGATCCAAACTGCATTTGAACACAGTCCGGGAAGGGCTCTGTTTCATGTGAATAGGTAGCCTATTCAAGGGAAGGGATAATCTCTGAGACACATATGTGTCCCTCTAGCATGTTTTGTTCATGTCATAGACCAGGTTTAGATCCTTGGACTAGGGAATCCTCATGCTGTTTGCTTTGCAAATGTGTAACAATCCCATCAGGACTGGATGTGAGAATGCCTTGTAGGTTAGGCATAGATCATCCCTTAATAGTTGCCAAGAAAAAAGTAAAGGGATAGGGCTCTTAGGCGATCCACACAGGACAAATCTTTACACCATGTATTTTTTTTTTTTGTCAGGAACCTCTGAGCGTGCTCCAGTTTTTAGAAGTGCTTGGTCAGGATCATGCCGAAAGGTGCATTGTTCTCAATTATTGGTCTAATGAGGGCCAAGTATAGTAGGACTATAATTTCCTTGGATCTGGATGCCATGCCCTTACTTACAAGCTGTGCCACATAGAAGGCCTTCCTCACCACGGTGGACACATGGTAGTCAAAGTTCAGGTTACTGTCTGTGTACCTAGACCTTTCACCACTGGGTCCACTCTTAGGGGTGTGTAATTAATGTTGTAACTTGCAAGGTTATTCAACTTCCCAAAGGGTATAATTATGTATCTTTTTGCATTTAATTTTAGGTCATGGCTCTGGGACCAATTATTTGTCTAAGTCAGACCTTTCTGAAGGATATCTACATCACTAGGTGAGTCAATGACTGGCCCCAACTTGTAGTCATCAGCAAACCTGATCAGCCAAAGGCCTGCTATATTAGCCTTGACTTTAGATAAATATATTCCAAACAGAAGTCCCAACACTGAGTCCTGTGGTACACCACTAGTAACTAGCCTCTTGCTGACTCATGATTCCCCACACTCTTAACAATATGTGTCCAAGTCCATGAGCCATATAGCCATCCATCTGGTGTTGTAGGGATTTATGCCCAGTTTTGTGAGTTCAATGATAATACCTGAGCAGGGAATTATGTCAAATGCCTTAGCTAGCTCAAGGTAGGCAGTATGCATTGTTTTACCATCATCCATGGCCTTGGGGACTTTCTCAAAGAAGTGCACCAAACTGAGCAGGCATGACCTGCCCTTGATGAAGCAAAACTGGGTTCGGTCCAATGTCTGGAGATTTCCTGTCATTGTTTAGCAGGTCCATGATTATTCTTTTCATGGCGCTGCATAGGAGACTAGTCAAACCTATGGATCTGTATGTTTTTGGGTCTGTCGATGGTCCCCCTTTTGTTGTCCTCCACTCCCTGGGAACAAAGCCTGTCTGAAGACTGTGGTTAAACAGAGATCCTAGTGGGCCTGATAGGTCATGTTTCAAGCTATTTAACAGGCATTCTGGGATACTGTTGGGACCCCATTGAAGCCATGTTTTTAGCTTTAGAGAGTACAGTGCTAACTTGTTCTTTTGTGATAACTGATAGAGGAATAGTGGAAGGTATTTCCAGGGGGAGGGGTAACCAGAGAAGATGGGGTGAAATTTGAGGTGAATTTATTGGCCAAGCAGATTTGCTAACTCTGCACAATGCTAGTGTGGACAGAAATGAAAAAATCCCTTATGGTTATCATTTGCTTGGGAGGCTATTTTTGCCTCAGGGCTGGCTTCTGAATACTTGACTAGTCCCCTGAGTTCCTTGTTTAGACAAATGAGGGAGTTTTTGCCCTGTTATGCACATCATCTTCAACTTCTGGACAGGATTTTCTTCCTTTTGTTAAACAACTTATTTCTACTAGGAGTCCATCATGGCGGCTTGTTTTTGCAGTTTGTCCTAGGTTTATTCTGTGATACTGCTGTTTCAATGCAGTTGTTTATACAGTTGTACAGAGCATTTGCGTACACCTCTGCATAGGCCTCTATTTTCTGGATTTGGGGGAGCTCAGAAATTAGCTATCTTGGTCATTTAATAGGAGGTAGTTTGCCTTAGAAATGTTCTTAAAGGCTTGGGGTGAGATGGGGGTTCTAGCTTTATATTTATGTCAAAGGAGACTGCTTTGTGATCTGATAAAACAAGTCAGGACAATACACTTGGGAGAACGCAACACTCCTCCATATTTGTGAGTACCAGGTCTAGGATATTTGTATTCCTAGTGGGAGTGCAAACTAGCTGTTCCAGTCCATTTGGATTAACAAAGTCTGGAAATCTTTAAGCCTGCATGTCAGTGGTCATGTATGCTTCCCAATTAATGGAGGGGTAGTTGAAATCAACCACGAGTATGGTGCTGGGCTAACTGGTAAGATATTCTAGTATATTCAGGTATGAGGTATGGTTTTCCTGGGTCATGGTGGAGGACAAGGTCCTGTAGCTAGCAAAGTCATGGTAACGGCTTTTATCTGTGGTTAGTTAGATAAGGATTAGTTCAAGCATGTCACATTGTTTGACCAGTCTTGAGATGGTCACATCTTTTATGCAGACTGATACACCTCCACCTTTTGTCCTTTCATGTGCAGTGGGTGGTCTGAATGGCATTATAGCCTTGGACTGCCACAGTGTTTCCTGTAGTCATGAACTATGCCTCAGTAACTGCACAGACATCAACACTCTCTAGGGTGAGAAGTGCTACCAGGGCATGTAGTTTGTTGTTGCGACTTCTAGCACTGAGCATTAATACCTTTAGCTTATCATGAGCAGATTTTACTATGTTGGAAGGTTTATCTGCTTGGCAATGCCTAAAACAGGCACTATAGGGGCATATAATGCTTTGGTCAATATCCAAAATCCTAGTAGCAATAGGTGCAAATGATCCCTGGTAAAGCAGCATGCGCTGTCAATCATGTCCTTCCGCCCTGACAAATGCTTTACCCCCTTTGTGCGATGTCAGTAGCTAAACCAATTATTAAAGTCAATCATTTTCTGTTAGTATTGTGACATTATCCTTAGAAGGTAGAATGCTGCTCAATCCTACGCTCATACCAGCCTGTTATACATACTCAAAGAGCTCAGTCAAGTCTCCTTCACGTAGTCCATGGAGGTATGTCTCAGGGCTCAGTCCTACGCTCATACCAGCCTGTTATACATACTCAAAGAGCTCAGTCAAGTCTCCTTCACGTAGTCCATGGAGGTATGTCTCAGGGCTCAGTCCTACGCTCATAGCAGCCTGTTATACATACTCAAAGAGCTCAGTCAAGTCTCCTGCACGTAGTCCATGGAGGTATGTCTCAGGGCTCAGTCCTACGCTCATACCAGCCTGTTATACATACTCAAAGAGCTCAGTCAAGTCTCCTTCACGTAGTCCATGGAGGTATGTCTCAGGGCTCAGTCCTACGCTCATAGCAGCCTGTTATACATACTCAAAGAGCTCAGTCAAGTCTCCTGCACGTAGTCTGAAACAGCAAAAAACACGGACAGCACACGATAAGAGAAATAAAAAGCACAGATTTATTCCACAATCCAGGCAGATAAACGTAAGCGCTTTCGGCAGGTTCAAATAACCCGCCTTCTTCAGACAACCACGAATTTCCAAACCATTTATTATATACATTCATATAGAAATTCATTAACCTATCATAGTAAAGTGCATTCTACAATTTAATGAAACCATGACAACCTTAAAGAACTAAAAACTAATGGTCCAGATGCCTTATTGTATTACTGACTTTAAAAGTCAAAATAAGTTCTTTTAAAAACACTTTCAAGATGTTATGAACTTAAAACCTTGTCCTCATATAAATACAAGCAATTATTATGTTCATTAATGCTTCGTATTTGCATACTGTTAATATTTTTATAACACCTATTGAGGTATTACTACTACTGAAGCTATATACGAGGAGGGATCCCAAGGCTAATTTTAACCATAAATTTTGGGAATCATATCTAAGACTTCACTTTAAACTACTGTTTGCAGTTAAAGCCTATAACTGTAAACACATGTTATGTTAACAGAATTAAACAGAAAAATGTACAAAAAAGTTTATTATGCTATTAATAAATTTAAACATTGGTGACCATTTTATGCCAATGTTGTTGACTAAATTTCTCCGCTCTAATGATGTTATAAATTAAAGCAGGGAAACTAATAAAACAAATACGATGCCCACTTACAAATAAAATAACATAACAAATGAATAAAAATGTGCCTTATTAAAAATAGTCCCTGGCAACTCATTAATTCGAAAATAATAATTACATCTTATAATTACAAATGCCATTTAACTTATTTTAACCCTATACGGGGTTATAATAATAATTAATAAAAATGAAAATACCTATACCAAGATTATAACTATAATTATAGTTATTTATCTATTAAGAGAAAGCCATTTTAATACGCATTTGATAGAAAGGCTTTCATTAATGCCAGGGAAGACATGAGCCCTAGTCCTAATCTGCCAAAGCAGTTCATCGATCTCTAACAAAATCTGCCATGGCCCTCCTCTTAGATCAATCTCACGCTGTTGTAATACGAAAAAATGGAACCCATGGCCTGGGGACTCAAGGGAATGCCTTGCAAGAGCATTGTTAACATCAAGTCTTTTGACAGCATATTGATGTTCGTAGATTCTGTTTTTTAGCCTTCTCTCGGTCTTACCGATATAGAAGGCTTTACAAGAATCAAAATAGCTGTAAATGATGGCTTTAGAATCACAATCATAATGCCCATTACACTTGTATTCTTTCTCATTTATTGTGCATGCTGTTGTTACTCTAATGAATTTACATTGTGGACATGCGCCACATCTAAACATATCGCACTGTCTATTAGACCTACGAGCTGTGTTTCTTTGAAAAATGCTTTTCAAATTTTCACCCCTTCTGTATGTAATCTTGGGGCAATCCCCCAAAACAGAACGCAATGTTTTATCTTCCTTTATAATCTCCCAATTTTTATTCACAACTTCTCTGATTCTAAAAGAATCAAAACAATAAGTCTGTATGAAACTAGTATTAAATCTATTGTTTTCACTCATAGAATTGATGTTACCTGAAGTTGTTGAATGTGAATTATCATTGAAATGTTCTAGGTCATTGTTACCTTGGTCAGAGAGCAAGGGCATGAAGTGTCCAATCTGCCTTTTATTAGTGACTTCAGTTAAGATGTTAGATAGTAGTTGCTGGGGATAACCTCTGGCAGTGAACATATCAAATAAGTTATTACATTCTAAAGAGAAGTCATCTGGATCACTCACCATACGGGCTGCCCTCACCATCTGACCCTTAACCACCGATTTCTTTTGGTGGTAGGGGTGATTGCTGGAAAAATGAAGAAAAGCATTAGAATATGTTGACTTCCTAAATATTTTACTTTTTAGCTTTTGTTTAGACGAATCTTTAATTAATGTGATGTCAAGATAATTAATCTCTGTGTCATCAAATTTATATGTAAATTCAAGAAAGTCAGTTAATTTAGTGATGTTCTCTATAAAGTTCATAACATCTTGAAAGTGTTTTTAAAAGAACTTATTTTGACTTTTAAAGTCAGTAATACAATAAGGCATCTGGACCATTAGTTTTTAGTTCTTTAAGGTTGTCATGGTTTCATTAAATTGTAGAATGCACTTTACTATGATAGGTTAATGAATTTCTATATGAATGTATATAATAAATGGTTTGGAAATTCGTGGTTGTCTGAAGAAGGCGGGTTATTTGAACCTGCCAAAGCTTACGTTTATTTGTCTGGATTGTGGAATAAATCTGTGCTTTTATTTCTCTTATCGTGTGCTGTCCGTGTTTTTTGCTGTTTCAGTTTTACTTGGTTTGGTGTGTGGCTCCTGCACGTAGTCCATGGAGGCATGTCTCAGGGCTCAGTCCTACGCTCATAGCAGCCTGTTATACATACTCAAAGAGCTCAGTCAAGTCTCCTTCACGTAGTCCATGGAGGTACGTCTCAGGGCTCAGTCCTACGCTCATACCAGCCTGTTATACATACTCAAAGAGCTCAGTCAAGTCTCCTGCACGTAGTCCATGGAGGTATGTCTCAGGGCTCAGTCCTACGCTCATAGCAGCCTGTTATACATACTCAAAGAGCTCAGTCAAGTCTCCTGCACGTAGTCCATGGAGGTATGTCTCAGGGCTCAGTCCTACGCTCATAGCAGCCTGTTATACATACTCAAAGAGCTCAGTCAAGTCTCCTTCACGTAGTCCATGGAGGTATGTCTCAGGTCATTAATACCCATATAGACTATGACTGAGTCATACTGGGACTTGTGGTTTAGTGACCTGAGTGCTTAGAGATGTGGCTAATCCTTGCTGCTGGCAGGCATCTAACTGTGACCTTGTTCTTATTCAGCCTGGGGAAAAGGACATCAGTGTGTCTCACAACAGAGTCTCCTATGACCAGAACATTGGGTTGTGTGGTATTATTCCTTATGGGCTCAGTAGATGACACACTATGAGGAGTAGTTTTATATGTTGTGGTTGGAGTTGTCTTGTTTGTGTGTATGTGGAGTTGCTGAAGACTGCTTTTGGGAGGCCTTTAAGGTTTGGGTAAGTTACAGGTAAGCACCTCCACGTATATGTGTCTATGAGTCTGTTCCTTAGTTAGTGTGTCACTGACAACTTGTTTGGCATTTGTTGTGTCTGTATGTGACAGTCCTGCTTCTAGTGACTTTCTGTAAATACATCTCTCACATACTGTATTTGTCTGTTTCAGAAGTAAGTGGTTGTCATTAAACGTGAGGCAATTGCTACATTGCCTTAAGATGCCCATTTCCACCAAGCTGGCTACAAAGATAGCAGGAAAGTGTCCATCCATGGTTACAGTTCCTTACTATGTATTTTACAAGTGAATAAAATGGGGGGTGTTTTCAGTTTGAAGAGGTTTGGGTGCATTAGGTAGTGTAATCTACAGCTAACCAATGTGGTGATGCAAATCACTGCACAAGCCAGCTGTTCGTTGATTAGTGTGGGACTGTGGAACTTTCCGAGATACCTCAGAGTGAAAAGTACAACTTCTAGGTGCTTCCATCTATACAGGGCACTGCTAACCACAGCTGCAAGAAGAGCAGTGTCAGGCAAACACGAGGCTTATACAGAAGCTGAAAAAACAACTTTTAAACTAGGTTTGCCCAATGGCCAATCAAATAAGCACACACAGTAAGATTTCTAAAAGCGATTCCTAGTTCAGATAACTGAAATCAGCCCTGTCCTGCTACAAGAAGGCAGACTAACTCTTTTAATGTAAAATAACTGGTTTGGAGCTCAGGTGTTACAGAACCACAAAATAGATGCCTAAAAGCAATGAAATCAGTTGATACAGTTTATTTAGAGCACTATAATTGCAGATGGTAGTCCTTACAGCAGTGGAAAAATGTAACTTAAAACTCTAACAAATGCAGGAAAAATAAATAGCGCAGGAATCTTTAACTGTACAGTGAAAATAAGTATTAAAAGTGCAAAATAATAACTTAATTATTTTTTTCTTGCCAAGGATGGCTCCAGATACAAGCAAAATTCCTCAAAAACTCTGGCATCGTCACCAAACCCAGAGCAGCTCTGATTGAATTAAGAATAACCTGAATAATATAGATAACGAATCGAGAGCAAGTAAATCAGCAGAGCGGACAGTGAGAGGCAAAATGTACTTCTACAGCAAATAAGTACAGGAAGAGGCAAATGAATAATTTAAGATAGCAGCAGCGTAGAAAAGGTGGAGCTTTCAAAGTTCAATCTATAATACGTGCAGGCAGGATAAAAATCACAGAGTCTAAAAAGCACATCAAAGGAAAGGAGGTAACATCACCGGCAGGGAGTTGCCAATGCTGCCCGCAGTTTCGTGCAAGCCTTGAGCATTATTAGAGAAGATAAGGACGCAGATATATTCTGTGTATTTTAAGTATCACTCAAGAAACAAACTAATCTCTGAAAACTTATGAAATGTGAATCCGAGATTTTACCAGGCCAAACAATTTTTTTTTCAAAACAAGAAACAGAATCAATCTATAGGCATTGAAAATAGCTATAAATCATCCTCCTTATCATCATCATTATCATCATCACCATCATCATCATCACCATCATCATCATCACCACCATCATCATCACCATCATCATCACCTTCATCATCACCATCATCATCACCATTATCATCATTATCATCATCACCATCACCATTACCATCATTATCATCATCACCATCATCATCATCACCACCCCCCCTTTTCCATTTTTTAGCCAACCAGTTTTTCTTCCTAGCCTGGTCCATCTTTTCTCCCACTTTTTCCTGCACTCATTTCTTCTGATGATTTCCTTAACTTCTGCATTCCATGACCAGATTTCCTTATGTACCTTATATCCGTACCTGTCTCAGCCACATATCTGGTCTATAATCCTCACATATGCTGTCTCGAGGTTTGCCATTATTCTTCATCTCCACCTATTTCGTCTTCGTCTTGAGGTGTTTGAGCTCTAATTCCTTGAATTCTTGTGTTTTCTCTCCAGTCAACTTGCAGGTCTTCAGCCTAGTCTCTTTTGAACACAGAAACTTGTCTACTGTTTGCAGCTGATTTTGGCAACCAGTGGTTTATGCTGTTGGTTGACTGTTTCACGGTGGATGACTTTGCAGTCTCCGATTCTTCCCCAGTGTCTTCTCATTACTATCAGGATGTCTACACGAGTTGCATGTTGGCCAATCTTGTATGTGATCTTGTCACTCTGTCTTGCTGAACCATGTGTTGGGCCACCATCAAGACCAGACAGAAGTCCGGAATGGTCTCTCCTTCTTTATTCGTGTGTCCCACCCATGTGGACCCAGACAGTCATCATATCCTGTTCTGTCTGCCCTGGTATGTGCATTCAGGTCATCCATTATCAATACCAGTTCATGCTGTCCTACTTTATCTAGTTATGTCTTACAACTGCTATCCAAATGCACTATTTTCCTTACTATCACAACTCTGTTGTGGGACATATGTTGAGATTATGAATAGTGCCCTGTCTTTTAACCTGGACTCTTGATCACCATGAGCCAGTCACTAATTCTGATGATATCCCTCAATGTCCTCTGAAGCCTCTCTCTCATCATAATTCCAGAACTATTTCTAGCCTGTCCTGCTCCTGAATAGTAGACTCTGTATTCCAAGCCAAGTGGCTTTGCTGCACTGCCCTTCCATCTTGTCTCCTGGACACATAGGATGTCCAGCCTCTTCCTTAACATCATGTCACCACTTCCAAGCTGCATTTTGTCAGTGAACCTGCACTGGGTGTAGCAGTTCTTAGTTCATGTTTGACACTTTGATTGTTGTTACATCCAGCTTTCCCTCAACACAGCTAACCCAGGTAACCCACACCAGGCAAATGGACATTGACTGGATAGTAACTTATTGATCCAGGATGGGCAGGCTTTATGATGAGGGCACACTGGCTAGTAGGGGCACATACACCCCTCCCACTATTAGCATGGGTCCCTGGAGTAGGCCAGGTCCTCAATCCACTTATCACTAGCAAATATCAATGCCATCTTTGGCAACATTCATCAATATGATCAAATCACCTAAAGACAATTTTTAAACCGTTGAGTAGCTAACCCTGACACAGAAAACAGCTATAAAGGCTATTGAAAAGTAGGCACATCTAGTGAAAAAAAAAAAAAAAAAACATCCCACTTCCAGTATGACTGTGAGATGCTACTCAGGAAAACAATGTTAAAAAATCTTAATGAAAAAATGATGCAATAAGCATATTATCAAACATATAGCGTTCAGTCTGTGGATTTTAATAAACAGTATTGCAAACATTTATCTCACAAAATTACCTGTTTCTGCTTTTAAAAAAATGAGATGTTTTACTGATGTCACCCGTAAGATATGTCGTTTGGTTTCTAGGTGCCTGAAAGTAGGAATGTACTTCCTAAATAGGAATAGGTATAGCTGAGAGGTCACTCTGGAAAGAGATGAACCATCTATCTGGGTGGAACACCTCAGAAGCCTAAAAGACCTCCATTCCATGTCTCTCCCCTAGAGAATATCTCACACTGTTCTGCAAACCTCCCACTGCATCTAATAACCTTTTCCTACAGAATCTTTCATACAGTTCTGCAACCTTCCCACTGTATTTATTTATTTTATTTTATTCTGACATTTGTTGACCAGGTATGTCTGATCAGCAGAGGTCCTAGTAAACCTGTCTGGTGGACATCTACAATAAACAAACTCTATAACAAGAGGAAAAAATTGCTGACCAAGAAGGAGCAGGTGTCCAATTGGAAGCAGTGTCTCCTTAGCCTGAACAAGCAAATAAGAGCACTACTAAAATCCGCCAAAGCAAACTCCGAGTCCAAATTGGCCACATCTAGTAGAGACAATCATAAGGCCTTCTTCACATATGTCCGCAACCTCAAAGGAAGCACCCAGATCTGTTCAGAACTGGTGGTCATGGACATCACATATACAAATGCTGTAGATATAGCCAACTTGCTGGCTGACAGATTCAGTGAAAACTTCACCCCTCTGCCCCCTCCATCAGTAGATCAGGACATCCCCATTATCTGCCCTCCTTCCCCTTATATCTAGGGAACAGGTCATCACTGCCCTCTCAAAGGCAAAAAATACAGCCTCCATGGGAGCCGATAACATCCCAGGCTGCATCCTACATGAACTCAAGACAGGAACTTGCAGCACCATTAGGCACACTATTCAACCAAAGCCTGAGTACTGGTTTCTTCCCAGCTGAGTGGAGGACAGGCACGGTCATCCCTTTACACAAAGGTGGAGTGTCCACCAATCCGGGAAATTATAGACCCATCAGCCTAACTAGCCTAATCTGCAAGGCCATGGAATGGATTATCACGGACCTCATTAACAAGGCATTGGCAACCTCCAAACACTTGATCCCACAAAGTTTGGCTTCATCAAGGGGAGCCTATGTCTGCTAAATTTGGTCAACTTCTTTGAGACAGTCAGCAAAGCCATGGACGAGGGGAAGACACAGTACACACTGCCTACCCTGACCTGGCCAAAGCCTTTGACACTATTCCACACTCGAGCATAACAGATAAACCCTCTCAGCTAGGCATCAATCTATATGTTACCAGATGGGTAGCAAACTGGCTCACTGATAGAACCCACCTAGTCAAAATTAGGGGAAGCCACCTCAAGCAGTAGACCTGTAACAAGCTGCATAGTCCAGGGTTCGGTCTTGGGGCCTCTGTTATTTGGGATATCCTTTTCTGAGGTGCAGGCCAAAACCAGTGGGATATGGCTTACAAAGTTTGCAGACTACTGCAAGCTGGGTGCTGTCATCAATTCCCCTAGTGATGTGGACATCCTCCAAGAGGGTCTCACTCAGACAAATGACTGGTGCCGGAAACATGGCCTCAAGCTGAATACCAAAAAATGCATCATCATCCCCTCTGGGGAGAGTGATGTCCCCACAAATTATCACATTAATAACAATGTCCTAAGCATGCAATCAGTCATGAGGGATTTGGGCACCCAGGTTGATAGCGACTTGACTTTTGACCACCCATGTTTCTTCCGTTGTACGGAAAGCCTTCTACATGGCCCACCTCATAAGTAAGGGTATTTCATTCAGGGACAAGGAGGTCATAACATCCCTCTATTCTTTCCTTATAAGGCCCATTACTGATAAAGCACCCCATTCGGCATGTACCTTGCAAAGCACATGTTGCAGCTGGAGAGACGACAGAGGTTCCTCACCAGGAAAATCCAGGGCCTCAAACATCTACCATACACAGATAGGCTAAAAGCCCTATCCCTCTACTTAGTTTCATACAGACTCCTCAGAGGTGACCGCTGTCTGGCATATAAGGTGATCACAGACCCCACCTTGATGGGACTGCTGCATATCCACAAGTCATGTAATTCGCACTCGTGGCCTCAACCTGGTCTGTGACATCAACAAGACTTGTTTCCGGGACAGATTTGAGTCCCAGAGACTCCCTCTACACATCAAGCAGAGTACCTCTTTACCCCTTTTTAAGCGCAACCTGGATAACTGGATGGAAAACAGAAAATAGACCCTTGGAATTCCACCCATGTCCCTGCTGGGCAAGGGCATCAGTTGCTGACTTGTCTAAACATGGGCTAAAGTCTTGGCTAGGCTTATAAGGGCTTCAGGGCCAATAGTCTAGTAACCTCCTATTATCCTATGAGATGCCTGGGCAGGAGGTAGGTTTGTTGAAAATGGAGTGAATGATAAGCTACTGGGGAAGTAGGAGGTGGTTGGGGAATTCTAGACAGTTTGGAGATTTGAGAGAGAGGCAGTAGTGGGAGTTGTCAGGATGGTTTGCAGCAAGCCTTGCGACTTTACTGTAAGTGAGTTTGAGCTTAGTTTTTAGTGAGGATTGAAGGTTGGTTAAGATCTGTGAGCCATAAAGAAGACTAGAAAGAAGAAAGGCATACTATATGGACAGTCTACAGACTTTTTTGAGGAATTTTGTTTTTTATTTCTAAAGAGCAGAACAAGTTTTTTTTTGCTTGTCTTTTTTTATGCAGTGATGGATGAGTCGGTCATATTTCAGCTGATCATCAATGATCACACAGTGATGGATGAGTCGGTCATACTTCAGCTGATCATCGATGATCACACCCAGGAGCTTGGTTTGTACTTCAACATTAATGGCAGAGTGAGGGATTTGGGCAGGAATAAGAGAAGTTTGTGATTTTAGACGAAGTATGAGTTGATTATTGATAAGCCAGTTTTCAATAGAACTGAAAAAGTTTTGGGTTGAGCTATGAAGGTCAGAGAGATTGTCAGAGATGGAGATGATTGTGGAATCATCTGCATATTGTATAAGAGAAGAATAAGAAGAGAAAGTGTGGAGGCAGTTAGTAAAGATGTTAAATAGCAATGGACCTACAAAGGTGCCTTGAGCAACGCCTGTCTTGATAGGAGAAAGGCAAACAAGGAGGCGAGGCATTTTACGGACAGCTGTTTGTTTGATAAGTAGTTAGAGAAACACGAAATAGTTTCATTAGAGAATTCAGTCAATTAGGAAAGTAGTTAGGAATGAGAGACAGTGGTGAATGCTCTGGACAGATCCAGGAAAAGACAGGAAAAACGTTTGTTATTGTTTCTGGCTTGAGAGATGGTTTGTGTGAAGGAAATTAGGGCAGTAGTTATGCTGTGGTTAGGATGGAGACCACGTTGAGTGGAAGTGAGTAGATTTTCTAATAGAAGACAGTCCATGAGCTGCTTATGCACACATTTTCCAGTATTTTAGAGAGAGGAGACAGGATGGTCTATAGTTTGAGAGTTCAGTTGTGTCCTCTTCTGAATTGGTATAGTGTAGAATTCCTTCCAGATAGAGGGAACAGTAGATTCACAGACAGATTGGTTAATAAGGACAGAGATAGGGTAGGCTATAGAGCTAGCGGCAAGATTAAGGAAGAGGGGAGGTAAATTATCCATGGAGGGAGAACATGGCTTTAACTTACTAAGCAGAGTTTTTGTGTAGCTGTTGGGAACAGGTTTGAGTGAGAAGGTGATTTTATGGCTGGAAGGGGGGGTGGATAAGTGAAGCTAAAGGAGTCATTATTCTGGGTTAATTTACTGACTGAGTCAATGAAGTAAGAGTTTAATATAGTGGTAGTTCCTAGGGGAGTGTTGTTAATAGAAGGGTTAGGTGTAGAAGGGTTATCAGGATAAAGGATCCTACTGACAGTGTTCCAGAATTTCTTGGGGTTGCTGAGACAGCATGTCTTGTCACTTAAGGAAGTGTTTCTTGTCATTGTTGGCGTGTTTTATGTTGAGATTTTGAAGTTCTTTGTAGGTTGGTGATGGGTGGGAGATTTTGTTTCTAGCCAGTTTTTCCAGGCATTGCCCCTTTTGGCATAAGTGAGTGGGTGGCTTGTGACAACCAGGGTGCAAAGAGAAATTTTACTCTAATTTTCCTAAGAGGAGCAAGGGAGTTAAGGATATCAAGAAAAATGTGGTTCAATTTGCATACAGCATTATTGAAGGGCAAGTATGTGAGGAAGGACCAGTCGATGGAAGACAGTCTGAAGCCAAGTACATCAGGGTTGCAATTAGAGAGACTACTACAGTGTTTGTATTTGTCAGGCCTAATTTGTCGAAGGGAGTATCTTTGGATACAAACTGGAGAGTCGTCACTTATAGAATCAGGTAATACTACAGTGTGGCGGTACCGGTCTGGAGTGGATACCAAGATCCAGTCAAGAATGGAGCTGGAATTGGTTGGTTTGCTTGTGCGGGTAGGGGTAGTGACAAGTTGGGTGGAGCCGTGAAGATTAATACTAGAGTTAGGGAAGTTGGAGGTTAGGGTTTGCCAATCAATGCTGACTTCACCTAATATTGTAGTTTTGTTGGATATGTTGTGGGTGATCCAGGAGAGAATTTGCCCTAAAATGGGTGTATTATTATCTGAGGAAATGTATATAATAACAGTTGTTATTTTTTTGTGATTATTAAATTTGCAGTTACTAGTAAACGTTCTGCTGGGTGAAAACTGGGGAGTGAAGGGGACAAGTTCAGTTGGTCAGAGTAAATTATGGCTACACCTCCTCCTTTTTTATGGACTCTGTTTAATCAGAAGATGTTGCATCCAGGGGGAAGAAATTCATTGATACAGATGTGGGGTTTCATCCAGGTTTCTGTGAGAGTTATTATGTCAGGGGAGTAGTGTGCCATCCATATATGGAATTCAGTGACTTTGTTATGAATCCTACGTACATTTAGTTCATAGGTTCATAGGTAGATACTAGGCTATCTGCCCTAAGGCATTTATAAGCATAGCCAGAGTGTATTTGGCTTCCGCCTCCCTATTAGATTAGCCTACTGTGCCTCTGTAAAGTAGGTCACAGAAGGTACCCTTTTAAGATTAGTTTACTGTGCCTTAGCAGGGACACAGAAGAGATCCCAGGGGTGAATTTGTGATTTCCCATCCACGCATCAAGATTTCACTTGAAGAGGGTGAGCGAGGGGCTATGTCTAACATGAATTGGGATTCTATTCCAGAGTGAGGGGAGCCTCTGGGAAATGAATTTGTCCCTCCAGCAGCATGTCCTATTTATTTTTGTGCTGAGGTTTAGGTCCCTGGAGCGTGTAGCTCTAAAGGACTTGGATTTTTTGAGGTGGAGCATGTCCATTAATTCTGGGTTTGACATGGCTTTGTACATCAGGCATAGATCGCCTCTTAGTAGGCGGTAAGCAGCTGAGTAGAGCTGGAGTTTCTTTAGTCGAGCTGCATAGGACATCTGTTTGTAGCCCATGATCCTCTTGGTGAGGTACTTTTGGGGTCTCTCCAGTTGCTGCAGGTGTTGGGTAAGGTACATCCCAAAAGGGGCTCTGTATTCAATTATGGGCCTGATGAGTGACGAGTAGAGGGGCACAATGACCTCTCGATCTAGATGCAAACTCTTTTGTGATAAGGTGGGCTATATAGAAGGTCTTTCTAACCACTTTGGCAACATGATTATCAAAGGGGAGATTACTATCTATGTTGGTCCCCAAATCTCTAATTACTTCTTCCATTCTTAATGGATTAACACCTATGTGGTAATTTGTGGGCACCTTGTTTTTCCCAAAGGGGATAACGATGCACTTTTTAGCATTTAGCTTGAGGCCGTGGCTCTGGCACCAAGCATCCGTCTCTGAGAGACCCTTTTGGAGGATGCTTGTGTCAGCTGGAGATTCGATTATGGCCCCCAGTTTGCAGTCATCTGCAAACTTTGTCAGCCATAATCCCCCTGTGTTAGCCTGAAACTCAGAGAAGTATATACCAAACAAGAGAGATCCCAGAACTGAGCCCTGTGGGACGCCACTTGTAACTGGTTTGGATTTGGACATGGCACCTGCGATTCTGACCATGTGGGTTCTATCTCTGAGCCAGTTTGCAACCCATCTTGTGATATAGGGGTTGATATTTAAGCTGGTAAGCTTATTTATGATGCCAGAGTGGGGTACTGTGTCGAAGGCTTTTGCGAGGTCCAGGAAGGCTGTGTGGACTACCTTGCCCTCATCTATGGCTTTGGTAACTGTTTCAAAGAAATCAACTAGGTTTAAGAGGCAAGATCTGCCCTTAACAAAGCCGAATTGGGTAGGGTCCAGTGTCTGGAGGCTCCCTATGTCTTTGTTTATGAGTTCCATGATAATACGCTCCATAGCTTTACAGACCAGACTAGTCAGGCTTATGGGGCGATAGTTTCCGGGGTCCATTGTGGCGCCACCTTTGTGGAGTAAGACCACTGTAGCAGTACGCCATTCTTTGGGTACATATCCTGTAGTAAGGCTAAGTTTGAACAGTGACTTAATGTGAGGGTTCAGTTCTTCTTGGAGCTCATGTAAGACACAGCCTGGGACACCGTCCGGTCCCATAGATGCTGTGTTTTTTGCTTTGGAGAGGGCAGCTTTCACCTGTGCATCTGTGATGTCAGGGAGGTTACATTCAGCTGGGATACGCATTTGCTCCTTTGGGGGGGAAGGGGGGGAGAAGTTTGAGCTGAATCTGTCTGCCAGGATGTTGGCTATGTCTGTAGGTTCGGTATATTTTGTACCGTTATGCAATAATTCAGAGCATATCTGGGAGTTTCTGCCCATGTTCCTGACATAACTAAAGAAGGCCTTGTGATTAACTTTAGTGTCTAGGGCAATTTTTCTTTCGAAACTGGCCTTTGATGATTTTATGAGGAATCGAAGTTTCTTGCTAATACTGATCAGAGATGCCTTCCCTTTTTGGGATTTTGCTCTGTCATGTAGTAGCTTCCTCCTTTGGTTGTATAGCTTATTTGTGGCCGGGGTCCACCAGACTGGTCTCCTGTTTTTGGAGGAGTGAGTCTTGGTTTTATTTGGGATAGCACGATCCATGCATTCCTGCAGGTGCTCACAGAATGCATTTGTAAAGGATTCTGCAGATTGGGTTGTATTATCCTCTGGCCCAGGGGCTTTGAAGGATTCCACCTCAGTCTTGAGAAGTGCAAAGTTGGCTTTTGAGAAATTCTTTACAGTGATTTCCTTGGCTGGGGGTGGGGACGGGATATGGATGTCCAGGGAAATTTGTTTATGGTCTGATCTTACCAATGAGGGGTTTACCTCTGGTGTGGAACATAGAGTCCCCATGTTGGTGATGACCAGGTCCAATATGTTGTTCCCTCTTGTGGGAGTGGTGACCAGTTGTTCCATTGTGTTAGAGTTTATAAATTCAAGGAAACGGGCGAGGGTGTTTGGGCTTGAGTAGTTTTCCAAGTCAATGTTTGGGTAGTTGAAGTCACCCAATAACATAGTGTTTGGAGAGACCTTCATATTCTCCAGTGTTCTCAGGAATGCCAAGTGGGGTTCCTGTAATAGGGAGGGTGTTCTGTAGCAGGCTACAAACTGAAAGGCAGTTTTGCCCGCTGTTAGTTGCACATGGATGGTTTCCGATGCTTCGTGCAGTGCCACTAACCTGGAGGTGTAGGTATCTTTGATGAATATAGATACCCCCCCTCCTTTTGTGCTTTGGTCCGAGTTTTGGGGCTGAAACACATGGTATGAGTTATAACCTGGTAGTGCTGGGGTGCTCTCAGGAGCCTTGAACCAGGTTTCTGTTACTGCACAGACATTGATTTTCTCCATACTGAGGAGAGCCTCGAGTGCGTGCATCTTGAGGTTTAGACTTCTGGCATTGAGTAGCATTACCTTTACTTTTTTTATCCTTGGGTTGTCTATGGAGGTGGGTTTGTCCTTTGAGCCTTGCCTAAAAAAGGCACTATGGGGGTGGCAAGAGCCTTGGCCAGTATAGGAAAGACTAAGGGTGACAGGTGCAAGCTGTCCCTAGCGAAGCAATGTGGCTTGTCTAGCATGTCATCCCAGGCTGACAGACACTGGATCCCCTTGGAATGACACCAATACTTTAGCCAATTGTTGAAACTGATCATTTTGCCTTTATACTGTGGCATCATTCTTGGTGAGGGCAAGATGCTACTCAAGGTCAGGGTCATACCAGCCTGGGCTATGTGGTCAGACAGCTCCTCTATATCTCTTTTCATGTAGTTCAGGGAGGTACGTCTCAGGTCATTCACACCAGCATGGACAATGACAGAGTCATACTTGTACTTGCTTTGGAGTGACCTGAGTGCTTGTGTTATGTGGCGGATCCTGGCACCCGACAGGCAGCTTACATTGACCTTCTCCTTATTCAGTCTGGTGAACGGGACGTCAGTGTCCCGGACAATAGCGTCCCCTATAACAAGTGTATTTGGTGTGTTGTTTGGCCTTAAGGGCTGTGACTGTGAGGCACGCTGATTTTGTGAGATATGTGATTCATGGGTATTGTTGAGGGGTGGCTGTTGCTTGGATATCTGCTTAGGAGGTCTTTGCTGTTTAGGCAGATTTTTATTTAGAGCCTCCGAGTATGTTTTTGTGTGTTTATGTGTTGGGTATGCAGATGCAATAGGTCTGTGTGAGACTGGATTTGTGGTGTGGGGGGTTACCTTTTCCTCCTGACTGACTGTGCCAGTCTTGGGTTGAGAGAGCTCTGCCTCCAGTTTGGCTGTGCAACTGCATCTCTCACATGTATTAGAGTTTGTTGGAAGGAGGAGAGGGTTGTCTGTGTACATAAGGCAATTGTAACATTGCCTCAAAATTCCCAGATTCACCAGCTGGACTGGAGAGTAACCCTGACCCTTGGACAGACCAGATTAGTATAGGGAACTGTTTTTTTACTGATCAGATTAGGGAAGGGAACTGATTTTTCACTTGATCAGGAAGGACCAATCGGGAGCCTAACACTTATGAGAAGTCAAGGAGGGTGTAGTGATTTAGTTAGTGAGAACAGGGTTAGGCACTTGGTGGGAGAGTTGGAGTGAGGGGAGAAGGTAGTTGTGAAGACCGGCTTTTAGCAGAGTCATAGGAGAGGGGGCTTGGGTTTATATCTCCTGATAGGAATATGCTTCTGGTAGTGAATAGATGAGGAGGAATCCTAAGGCAGTCGTAGTGATATATACGTTTATTTTAGGGAGTATGAAGGGTGGAGGGTTTTGGATAGGAGTGGGTAAAAGGTGTTAGAGAGGGTGATATGAAAAAAGTGTGGAGAGTTTATAAGTCTGTAGCAGAGTGAATAGAAGTACATGAAAGGGTAACTGGAGTTACTGTAGTGTGACAAGAGGAGAGACGGGATAGTAGAAGAAGAAAAGAAGTGAAGACAAAGATGAGCATCATGTTAGGGAGGCAAGTACAATTGACAGGAGGAGCGTTATGGAGTGAAAGAGAAAAGTGTGAATGCACTCGTGTGTGGGATAGGTGAGTGTTAGGTAGTAGAGTAGTTTTGAGAGGTTGTAGTTTTAATAAGGAGGCCCATGATGGGATAAAAGTTTGGGCAAATGAGAAATGTAATTGCCTCAGTACAGTATGGAAATGAAAAGGTAGAATTTGTAGTTTCTAATGTAGTGTGCAATGGTGGGGGTGGGGAGGTGTGGAGTAGTGTTACAGTTTGTAGGGGAGCACAGAGGAAGGGGTGGTGGTACGGTGGGAGTATGAATAGACTGTTATTGGATGTGGTTGAGAGGAAGAGGAGGAGGGTAGGAGCAAATTAGGGTTAACGTATAAATTTAGAGTATGTGCAGGTGGGTGGAATGGGGGTACGGTAAGAGAGTGGAAGCAGGCAGTACCCCCCCCCCTCAGAAGCCAGTACAGAAAAAAAAAGACTATCAGTTGCTGTAGGCTATATCAGCTCAGTGCCACTCCTAGCACTAGTTGAAGTTAAGTAAGTCATTTAGAGCTTAAGAATAGGGGAGTTACAGTATCAAATGTAGGCTGGCCACTATAATTCCTATGCTGCAGGCTAGGGTTTGCTTAACAGAGAGAGAGAAAAACAGATTCCAATGCCAAAAACAAAGGTAGAATAGTAGTGGGATTAGAGGGGGCTCAACAATATAGCAACTTAGTGTGCATGCCACCACCCTATTTTAGTCAAATGCACAGGTTAAGTTAAACTGTAACTGCATTTGGATAACAGACATACGTAGAGCAGTAACTTGAATTTGAGGTAATACTTGGGACACTTGCTTGCCGTGAAGTTGGATTTCCATGGCAGCCATTATCTGGAAGACGGGTGTGCAATCTTGGTTAACAAATTGTTGGATGACTGTAAAATAAAATAAAAAAAGCAGTTGCCAATAGGTACAGTAGAGGAGAAATTAGTTAATAAACAGCAGAATATAGACAAAGGTAAGGAAAGAAATGAGCAATAGCCAATAAAAGAGCATTCACTAAGAAAAGAAAAGAGCAGTTACCAATATGAATGGTAGAGGGGAAGTTAATGATAGAACAGCAGTAGATAGAGAACGCTACGGGAGGAAGGGGAGGAGTGGGACAGAGAAATGTGAAACTGAAACAGGGATGAAAGCTACAGTTTACTTTCAAAATTTAGGTTGGCACTTATGCAAAGCTGGGAAGGTCGAAAGGCTACTTTCAAGTTTTCATAATGCTGAACCAGAAAATGTTTGAATCCACATTAGTGAATGGTAGTGCTCATTCGCTAATGCAGAATCACTGTTCTTATAACAGATAGCACTACAGTGGGGATCGGGAAATGTACCCTTTTCTCACTGTAGTGCAATCTCGGAGTTGGAATATATAACATGCGGGGGGGGGGGGCTTGCCCCCCTGTAAAAACATTACTGGTAACATGGACTTTTGACACTGGAACTTGCGGTGTTCAAATGTCGATTCTGTGTTACCTTTTCTGAAATTTTGGCAATTTGTTATTACTAATTTCGGCAAACTGATTTGATCAAAAGGTGGAAAATTATTTTGATTTTTCTGCATTTTGATAGTAAACCCAAAGTTACAACACTAAGTAGTGGGAGTACAGAATGGAAAGGAAAACAAATATGTACCAGCACTATACAGAGTAGACACTGAAACAGAATTTCTGTAACAAGTGACAGCAAGCAAGTAATAAATAACATAAAATCTGACTATGCAGTCTGCTTCACAGGATGAGCAACAAGGCACAGATTTCATTCACTAACAACTAATATATCTGTTTAAACACAGTACAATTGCATGAAATAATTATCGGAAGCCATGATATAAGGGTTCAGCTTGCGGGTATAGTGATAAGACAGTTAAATAAGCAGTGTAGACTTAGTTTGTTAACAGAAAGTGACATTTATAGAGGTCCTGGAGTAAGAACTCTTCCTATAAATGCTAAGTGTAACTGAAGTAGCTGTAGCATTCTGTTAGAAATACGAAGTCACACTGTCTCACAATTACACCCACATCCAAAAGAAGAAAGCAGTTATGATTTGTATAGGGAGACTCGGACAATGTAGAACATTAACAAAAAATAGTCTCCATGACACAGATAACAACAGTGTTATTGTAACAGTACTAAACAATCATGGTTGCTCACTTCAGTTCACTTTATAGGTAGGAATTAGTTCATAATTTCAATATGGGGAGTCAGACCATGTATACCTTTAAAAATACCACTTCTGTGATGAAAGAAGCTAAAGCATTTCTTGCACCGGATTAGATCATACAGTTGTAAATGTAAAATCCATTTTCATACGGAGAAATTAGGTAATTAATCAGATGGTAAAACACAGACCATATGAAACCTTAAATAATACAGCATTCTAGACGGTAATACTTACGTGACGAGCACAGTAATCTCAGGAGGCCAGGAGCTGGAGCTAAAGTCTAGGCTTTGTGATTTAAAAATGGCACCCACAGCTTCTTACGTACTTAATAACTTTAGGTAGGGCATTGTAAAGTGTGTGTGTGTGTGTGGGGGGTACTATAGGACTACCAGACGTCAGTCTGAGAAAAGTATTTGGGGTTAGAGTAAGCCAATAAGGTGTAATGAACACAAGGACTGGTCCTGAAACTCAAGAAGCCGGTAAGGAGAAAAGAGCAGCAGTTGTTGTGGCTATCTCAGGTCAGTGCCACTGCTAGAACTAGAAGTTAAGTAATCAGTTTAGAGCGTGAGAGTAGTGGAGTTACAGTATCAAACGTACGCTGGCCACTATAATTCCTATGCTGCAGGCTAGGGTTTGCTTAACAGAGAAAAAAAAAAAAAAAATCTAATGCCAAAAACAAAGATATAACAGTAGTGGGATGGGGGTCTAGAATATAGCAGCCACGTTAGTGTGCACACCACTACCCTAATTTAGTCAAATGCACAGGTTAAGTCAAACTGTAACTGCATTTGGATAACAGAGACGTACGTACAGCAGTACCTTGAGTCTGAGGTCACACTTGAGACACTTGCTTGCTGTGAAGTTGAACCATGCTTTGCTGCACAGACCACAGTTTGTTCCTGGTTCAGTTTTGGTCACAACTAAACATGTTTCTTATAAAAGCAGTCAGTTGTCAGCGCTACTGTTTGGACAGCATTACCTGATCACCTCAGTATATTTCTCCAGCCTTTGCTACACACTTGATTGCTCTGCTCTACCTAGTCTCACAGCTGCTGCCCTACTAAACCTTATCACAGTGTTTTATGAAAAGCAGCATCAGAGAAAACCCAGCAGGCAAAGAAATTCACTATCGACCGCTTACCTATCTGCTTAAGTCCCAACATAAAACATTTCTCCCCGGGTCTCCTTGTACCAAGGTGGAGTAATCAAATGTCAATTCATAGGTAGGCACTAGGTTATTGCCCTAGGGCCTATACAAACCTAGCCAAAAAGGTACCCAGACTTTTGCCACCCAAGAAAATTATTTTCCTGTGCCCCTGTCAAGCAGAACCACAGAAGTGATCCCCGGGGTGAATTTCCTATCTCCCATCCAGTCATCAAGATTTTTCTTGAAGAGTGCTAATGAGGAGCTCTATTTGACATAGATAGGTAGTCTGTTCCAGAGTATGGGAAGTGTCTGGGACAGGAATATATCCCTCCAGCATGTTCTGTTTATTGTGGTGACAAGGTTTAGGTCCCTAGAGCGTGTAGCTCGGAGGGATTGGGATTTCTTTAAGTGGAGCATGTCCAACAGCTCTGGGTTTGACATAGCTTTGTATGTTAGGCAGAGATCGCCTTTGAGTAGGTGATATGTGACGGAGTAAAGCTGGAGTTTTTTTGATACGGTCTGAGTAAGGCATCTGTATGAGGCCAGTAATCCTCTTTGTGAGGTATTTTTGCGGCCTTTCCAGTTGTTGTAGATGTCTTGTGAGGTACATACCAAAAGGGGCGTTGTACTCTATAACGGGTCTAATGAGTGATGAGTAGAGGGGAACAACGACCTCTTTTTTACTGGATGAGAAATCTTTTGTGATGAGGTGTGCTACGTAGAAGGATTTCCTGACCACTGTGGCAATGTGATTATCAAAGGAGAGACTACTGTCCACCTGTGTCCCAAGGTCTCTTATCACACTTTCGGTGTTAAGTAGACTACCGCCTATGTGGTAGTTCATGGGTACAGAGTTTTTACCAAAGGGGATGACAATGCACTTTTTGGCATTGAGCTTGAGACCATGTCTTTGACACCAGGCATCCGTCTCAGTGAGGCCCTTTTGTAGGATGTCCACATCGTTAGGAGTTTCGATTATGGCTCCTAGTTTGCAGTCATCTGCGAATTTAGTTAGCCAAAGACCTTCTGTGTTAGCCTGTATTTCAGAGAAGTAGATACCAAACAGGAGAGGACCCAGGACTGAACCCTGTGGTACTCCACTTGTCACTGGTCTAAAGTCTGATTTGGAGTCTTAATGATTCCACTGGGGATCGAACCCAGGACCTTCTGCGTGTAGAGCAGACATGATAACCACTACACTATAAATGTCAACAAATAAATAAATGTATACAACAGACTCCGATTATGCGACACAAGTCTGATTCTGACATATATCCCTCGTAATTTGTTTCTGGTTTAAAGTCGGTGCCAAAAGTGGGTCACTTTTGTAGAAACGTCAGATTTTGCAGGGCATAAAAGCTTAATCTTGCAGCATTCAAATTGCCTAGCCTGTTTCTTATAACATTTAGGTGTTTCAGATTCAAAATAACTGTTTTACGCAACTATTAAGGAAAATATAGGAAGTATGTTTGTCCTAAAATCTCAGGACATTTGCCATTTCTTTGCAGGACACAACTGCCCAAAGCAGGACTGTCCCTCAAAGTGGGACAGGCAGTAGGTAACCCTAGTCGGTGATACCTGTTGTTGAGAACATACATGCTGATGCTAAACATGTAATTATGTTTATTTACATGGCCCCGTCATGTCCTCATATTTTTGCAATTCTCTTATGTTGTACTTTGTAATAATTCAGAAACTGTATGCCAACGGAAAACCTGTTTCTCTTTTCATAGGTATGTACTAGGTTATCGGCCCTGGGGCCTATATAAGCCTAGCCAACCAGGTTCCCTGGCTTTCACCACCCAAGAAAATTATTTTCCTGTGTCCCTGTCAAGCAGTGCCACAGAAGTGATCCCTGGGGTGAATTTTCTATTTCCCACCCAATAACTTTTAACTTCCCATATTTTGCCTCATATTATTTGCTCTGTGTCGTAAAACGTTCGATATCGTGGTAATATAGCTCTCAACCTCCCATCTCCAAAATGAGGATCACTAGCCAGTATACATTCATATGTGCGAAGGCACATTGCCAAATGGCCTTATCCTCGAACCGTCGGGCCGAATTCCATTACACAGACGTCCCTAAACGTCGTAAAAATGTCGACATTCCCGATTACTCCACCACCAAAATGAGTGCTACCATGTGTCAAAAAGGGGGTGAGGGTTTGTACTTCAGGTTTCGTAGTTTTTGAATTTCACGGTTCGCAGTTTGCATTGGCAGCAGCATCGCAGATTTGGCCGTCGAACATATGAATGTGTACCACACCAGCCCTCATAATGTGGAACGCTTACTAACAACTTCAAATAGGAAGGCCATAGGACAGTTAAAAATATGTTCAGTTTACTTATAAAAAAGGCCTTTTAATGATTTAATACGATTCCTTTCTATTTACAATGGATATCAGTTAAAAAAAGCATATCACTGAATGTGTGACAGACCCTTTCAATACAATATGGAACTTAGGAACATGAACTTTTAAGACCTCAAGTGAGGTACGTTCCTCATAATGAGGTACGTGTGGTAAATCACCGAGAATTTCACGCACTGGCATTTCAAATGGCTTGTTACGTTGATGAAACACCCGTTGTTGCTCTTGTTAATATTTTAAAAGGATAAAAATAGTACTTGTATACCAGCATCTGCATTTCTGACGGCTACTTACACACGGTCCAATGTGCTCCATTATCGCCACGTTTTTAACATAAAATTTCAATAAATCTGTCGGTCAGAACTCCATGCCTACCCAGGGTTCTCTTCCTTTCTACAAAATTGTGAGAAAATGAAAAGGGATGTGATGTAAAGCTAATTTCCATACCCATAATGCATGGATTTTTCTAATCTACAGTGATACTTTTATCAAGAATTAAAAAACAATTTATTCTGCAACAATGTCAGATTAAACTGTTTATCTTCCCTTCAATAACAATATTATATTTAATCGTCCTTAGTTTAAAAAATATGCAAATAATACATGTTGTGGAGGCTGAACAATCTTTTTCTACTCTGTACTACCCCTAGGTAGTTAATTTTTTGAGTCTCGCTTGGTGTGTTTTAAGCCGAGACTAAAACAGCTGTAAATCTGTTTTTTCTTGTTTATTTCAGTTTAATTTTTTAACTATTCATAGGTTCATACTAGGGTAAGCCTAGCCAGAGTGTGTTTGGCTTTCGCCACCCATTTTAAATTAATTTTGCTATGCCCTTTTTCGAGGTTAGTATACTGTGCCTCTGTCTAACAGTGACACAGAAGTGAAACCCGGGGTAAACCTTACGATCCCCCATCCACTCATCAAGATTCCTCTTGAAGAGAGTCAATGAGGGACTCTGCCTAACCTGGACTGGGATTTTATTCCAGAGTGAAGGGAGCCTCTGGGTTATGAATCTGTCCCTCCAGCATGTCCTATTTATTTCAAACATGTGTTGTATCAGTAGAATGTATGCATGTTTAGTTGGACTGAAGTCCAGTGAAATTAGTATTAATTGATTAAATTGTACGAGATTATAGTTTGATAAATAGAACAAATATGGGAAGCAGCAATCTGACGATTGCGCCTTATTTATTTGAATTTGTCAAAGGGAATTACAACAAAGTTCAACAAGCAGTAGAACTCACCATTCCATAGCTCTCAGCATCAAATCTGGACAAGGCCTAAAATAATGTGTGTGTGTGGTGGGGGAAGGGGGGGGGGCAAAGGCCCAATAACAGGGACAGATTTTAAATACTGTTCTTATAAACTTAGGCACTTGCTAGAATAACACTGTATGATTTTACACATATTTCATACACAATCTTCTTTCGGCTGTTAACGTTAGGGGTCGCCACAGCGGATCATCTGTTTCCATTTCTTCCTTTCCTCTGCATCTTGTTCTGTCACACCAAGCAACTGCATGTTCTCTCTCACCACATCCATAAACCTTCTCTTAGGCCTTCCTCTTTTTCGCTTACCTGGAAGCTCCATCCTAGCATCCTTCTCCCAATATGCCCAGCATCTCTCCTTAGCACATGTCCAAACCAACGCAATCTTTCCCCTCTGGTTTCATCTCCAAACCGTCCAACCTGAGCTGACCCTCTGATATACTGATTCCTAAGCCTGTCCATCCTCATCACACCCAATGCAAATCTTAAAATCTTTAACTCTGCCACCTCAATCTCTGACTCCTGCCTTTTCGTTAATGCCACCTTCTCAAAACCAATATGACATAGCTGGTATCACTACCCTCTTGTACACCTTCCCTTTCAATCTTACTGGTACCCGTCTGTCACAAATCACTCCTCACACTCGTCTCCACCCACTGCACCCTGCCTCTACTCTCTTCTTCACCTCTCTTTCACACTTACCATTACCCTGAACTGTTGATCCCAAGTATTTAAACTCATCTGCCTTTGCCAGCACTACTCCCTGCATCCTCACCATTCCCCTATCCTCCCTCTCATTCACACACATTCTGCCTTATTCCTGCTGACCTTCATTCCACTCCTCTCTAGAGCATGTCTCCACCTCTCCAGGGTCTCCTCAACTCGTTCCCTACTCTCCCTACAGATCACAATGTCATCCGCAAACATCATAGTCCATGGGGACTCCTGCTGATCTCATCCTTCAACCTGTCCATCACCACTGCAAATAAGTAAGGGCTTAGAGTTGATCCTTGATTTAATCCAACCTCCACCTTGAAAGCATCCGACACACCTACCACAGACCTCACCACTGTCGCACTACCCTCGTACATATCCTGTACCACTCTTACATACTTCTCTGCTACTCCCAACTTACTCATACAATACCACAACTCCTTTCTAGGTGCCCTGACATATGCTTTCTCTAAGTCCACAAAGACACATTGCAACTCCTTCTGACCTTCTCTGTACTTCTCCATCAACACTCTCAGAGCAAACATCACATCTGTAGTGCTCCTTCCTGGCATGAAACCATACTGCTGATCACTAATCATCACCTCCCTTCTTAGTCTAGCTTCCACTACTCTTTCCCATAACTTCATGCTATGACTGATAATTGTATCCCTCTGTAGTTACTACAGCTGTGCACAACACCCTTATTCTTAAAAAATCAGTACCAAAACACTTCTCCACTCTCAAGCATTCTCTCACTTTCCAAATTTCATTAAACAATCTGGTTAAAAACTCCACTGCCATCTCTCCTAAACACCTCCATGCTTCCACAGGTATGTCATCTGAACCAACAGCCTTTCCATTCTTCATCCTCTTCACAGCTATCCTTACTTCCTCCTTGCTAATCCATTACACTTCCTGATTCACTATCCCTACATCATCCAACCTTCTCTCCCTCTCATTCTCTTCATTCATCAGCCCCTCAAAGTACTCGCTTGTGAGTATGTTTCCCTCATTATCCTTTACCACCCTTACCTGCTGCACATCTTTCCCAGCTCGGTCCCTCTGTCTAGCCAATTGGTACAGGTCCTTTTCTCCCTCCTTAGTGTCCAACCTTTCATACATCTCTCCATATGCCTTATCCTTAGCCTTTGCCACCTCTCTCTTTGCTATATTCCTTATCTCCTTATTCTCCTGTCTACTTTCTTCATCTCTCTGACAATCCCACTTTTTCTTCACCAACCTCTTTCTCTATATACTCTCCTGTACTTCATTGTTCCACCACCAGGTCTCCTTGTCCTCCTTCCTCTGTCCACATGTCACACCAAGCACCTTTCTAGCAGTCTCCCTTACCAGCTCTGCTGTAGTTACTTAGCTATTTGGTAACTCTTCATTGCCAGCCGGTGCCTGTCTTAACACTTCCCTGAACTCCAGCTCACAATTACCCTTTTCCAACTTCCACCATTTGATGCTTGGCACTGCCCTCACTCTCCTCCTCTTCTTGATCACAACGTCATCCTACAGACCAACATCCTATGCTGCCTAACTATGCTTTCCCCTGTCACCACTTTACAGTCTCCAATCTCCTTCAGACTGGCCCTCCTATATAGGATACATTACACCTGCGTGCATCTTCCTCCACTCATGTACATCTGACCTTCTGTATTCCTGTTCTTCCATACCTACCCATCACTTCCTCATCCCCTCTGTTCCCCTCAGCAACATGCCCATTGAAATCCACTCCAATCACCACTCTCTCACCCTTGGGTAGCCTCACTACCACTTTATCCAACTCACTGCAAAATATTTCTTTCTCATCCATGTCACACCCAGCTTGTGGACATATGCACTAACAACATTCATCATCATACCATGCAACCCAGCCACTGGGGGTGCACAAGCCAGTGCATTTCTTCATACCAGTCCCAAGCCCAGATAAATGGGGAGGGTAACATCGGGAAGGGCATCCGGTGTAAAATCTTAGCCAAATGACATATGCAGATAATATTTTATAAATGATATAAAGTCTAAAACTCAAATGTATGTTATTATTCAGTAATTTAGTCCTTCTTGATTTGCCACAAATTTTATGAGGAACAGACCAAAAATATGAGGGAAAAATCTGGACATTCTGCTTAAATCTGGATAGTTGATAGGTATGCATCATTCTGAACCAAACTGTGTTATCGTGCCCCCCCCCCCCCGAGATACGGGCTGTTGGTGTACATTGTGCATTCAGACATATCTTCAAAGTTTAGGCAGCTCTGGGCAGGGAATCAGCAGTGATGACTTGTTTGACACCCCAATGCGACTGTCAAGAGTGATGGCACCACTTTGGTATTTAACCCTTTACTTACCTAGTCTGTTTATGGTTACAATTCTATTTCCTATTTATGTCTGCACCAGTTGAAAACATAGTCCACATGTAAAAACTGTAGAACTGCAACACAGTAATATGACAAAACATAATAAAACAAAATACCCACCACTTTTCCACTCTTGCTCCCATTGCAAACAGTTGCTGCTGGAATTGTGTCTGTTGAACAGAGTCAATACTTTAGCCCAGACTATTCTTGCAGTCATTCAGTTTTTTCAGTCACTCCATCCATATAATTTCTACAGTGCGGATTATTCACTCTGTTGGAGCGAAATGTGTCTACTATTGAAGTACAAAAAAGCATTTTGCCAGTGCTCCAAGAAGGCATGAATGTAGTTCTCTGTGGCATCTACTTTTAGCAATGTCACACCCCATCCATACCTCTCAGCTGTCCAGATTTATGCAGGATGTCCAGATTTTTGCCTTGTATTTTTGGTCTGTTCCTCATAAATTTTTGTTTTTCTGGCAAATAATTGGCAAACCATTGAGGATGGAATTCAGAAAGTAATGGGAGATATCTGAGTTTCAAACTTCATACTCTTCAGAAAATTAATGTTAATGGAAAACCCATTATTCTATCAACTTTCTAGGTTTATAAGACAATATTTAAAAATTGTCCCTATTTTTGGGCCTTTCTCCCCCCATTATTTATGGCTTTGTTCTAAGAGGTTGAGCAGTATGACTGAAACTGAGCTGCAAATCTGTTGTAGACTGGTATCAGTTTCTCTGTGACATCTACATGTAGAAGGTGTACTGAGACCCCATTTTACCTGGAATACCTGCTGGAATTGTGCAAGTGGATGAAAACCTACTGTTTCGAGCTAAGTATAACAAGGGGTACAAGGTTGCATTGACTCCTGATCCTATGACTGACAGGTGGGTCCTGAGCATATCTGACTGCAGTAAAAAGTGTGGACACATTACCTTTGTATCCCACTGTGATGCCAACACTATGTTGCTTATAATAGAAGCACATGTGCTAGAGATGAGTGGGCAGCATAATAGGGTATGTTAGCCCTATGCAGCGTGAACTACATCCATGAGACAGTGATCATTTCACCGAATTTTGTGAATCCCCTAAAGGAAGCCAACACTAATGCTTTAGAGGCATACAGGTCTTGAGCAAAAAAGGGCAGGCAATGCATGGCAACAGGGTGGAAATGTTTCTGTCATATTTGGACAAATTTATGTGGTGGAACAGATACAGACTTGATAAACTGTCCACATTCAATAATATATCGACTAACATCTGCGAGAACTAGGAACAGGAAATGGAGGCCAATCATGAAAACATTCCCCTGCCACACTGAATGCAGCAGTTAGTCATGTGTTGTGTGTTTCTAGAGCTGCTGCTGTTGTTTTGTTACCCACTGCTGCTGTTATTGTTTGCTGTATTTAGATCTCCTGTCCTTCAGCCAGTTCAAGATTTGTGTCATGCAAAATCTGGTGAGAAACAATGCAGTTACAAATAACAACAGATACTCCCCACAGCAGTTGATGGATTTCAATCTGTTATAAGCATTGTACCCTGGAATGCTGGGAATGTTATCACTACCGTATGGAGCCAGGCCTCAGGTTCAGAGATTTTATTGTTTGGGTTTCTGCAATTTAATGGAGCTACCTTGATAATATCTAGATTGGAGTTTACTGTGTTGCGATGTCCGTCAGGTAAATTCTGCCTAAACAAGCCACCGTGGCACAGAGTGGTAAGGCTGTGAAGTGTGGTACAGGGTTTGATTCTCTCAGCAGTACTTTGCCCTAAACAAGCCACTGTGGCACAGAGTGGTAAGGCTGTGAAGTGTGGTACAGGGTTTGATTCTCACAGCAGTACTTTGCCCTAAACAAGCCACCGTGGCACAGAGTGGTAAGGCTGTGAAGTGTGGTACAGGGTTTGATTCTCTCAGCACTACTTTGCCCTAAACAAGCCACCGTGGCACAGAGTGGTAAGGCTGTGAAGTGTGGTACAGGGTTTGATTCTCTCAGCAGTACTTTGCCCTAAACAAGCCTCCATGGCACAGTGTGGTAAGGCTGTGAAGTGTGGTACAGGGTTTGATTCTCTCAGCAGTACTTTGCCCTAAACAAGCCACCGTGGCACAGAGTGGTAAGGATGTGAAGTGTGGTACAGGGTTTGATTCACTCAGCAGTACTTTGCCCTAAACAAGCCACCATGGCACCGAGTTGTAAGGCTGTGAAGTGTGGTACAGGGTTTGATTCTCTCAGCAGTACTTTGCCCTAAACAAGCCACCGTGGCACAGAGTGGTAAGGCTGTGAAGTGTGGTACAGGGTTTGATTCTCTCAGCAGTACTTTGCCCTAAACAAGCCACCGTGGCACAGAGTGGTAAGGCTGTGAAGTGTGGTACAGGGTTTGATTCTCTCAGCAGTACTTTGCCCTAAACAAGCCACCATGGCACAGAGTGGTAAGGCTGTGAAGTGTGGTACAGGGTTTGATTCTCTCAGCAGTACTTTGCTTACAGTGTAAGTTAAATAAGTAATTTACCCAGACAGTTCTCCTACATCACCCATGAAAAGGAATTGTCAGCCTGCCTGGTTAACAAATGGCTATTATCTTTCACTCCTTGATTTTCACATATTGGCTAAAAGGTTTGCTACCACCTGCAGTGTCTGGCAAGCATTCACTTGCAACAACAGATTTCTGGATTTCTAGATTTTGACAAAATTATTTCCCAACTCACCAGAGGTGTTAATCTTCTTGATTTTGCCCTTACAGACATTTCTTCCACTTACACCACCCTGCTAGTCACTCCTCTCTTGTCAAATCCGACCATGTTGCTGTGATTTTCTTTATGATACTCTGTTTTGTGGCCCTTAATAACTCCTCTGCACTCATGGATTAGCCCTCAAATTGTTTACTATTTACTGACCTTATAGGCAGTCACAAATAGTACAGCTATCAAACGAACCTTGCATCTGAGGCTGCCGCCTCCTGCTCTGAGTTCTGCTCCGTCTTGGATAGATACATTCAGGCATCCATACCAATTACAATAACGGCTAGTTTAGAATTAACTCATAGGGTAGAACTACCACATCAACAAACTCTATAATGACAAAGGAAAGCTCCACTCCATCATTATAGAAAGAATTTAAAACTGGTAAGTCGGTCTCTCAAATTAACCATTAGGAAATGTGAGCTCAGCTATGAATTTAGGATTGCAATTAATTCAAAATACAACTATAAGGCCTTCTTCAGATATATTAGGAACCTTTGAGGTAATCTACAATTCTGTACTAAACTTATCTCCTGTGGTATTTCCTTTTCTGACCCCAAGGACATTGCCAATGTTCTTACAGACACATTTTCTTTTAACTTCACTCTTTCCTCTCTTCCACTATTCCCCCCTTCCATAACATCAATTTGGACAAAGCCCTTTTAGCTCTCTTCAAAATTCAAAACACTTCTTCCATGGGTCCTAACAATATCCCTGGATGCCTGCTGAGTAACTTAAAGTCCCATTAGGAAAACCATCTATCAGCTCTTTATAGGAACATAGCAGATTACTAGGATAACGGCCTAAGGACCTTTTTAAGCCTAGCCATCCATGACCCAATTTTCCCAATTATCAATGCCCAAGGACTAGAATGACTTTCGTATATGCCTGTGTTTTAGGGCCTCTACAAGCTGCCCCTGTCCATAAGGGCCACAAGCCAACAAGCCAGAGGTGAATTTGTGATATCCCATACATTGTTCCAAATTCTGTTTGAATAGGCTTAGGGCCGAGCTCTGTTTCACATGAATGGGGAGTATGTTCCATTGAATGGGTAAATTTCACCTGAGTCTTTCCAACACTTATGTTGCAGATGCGGTATTAAACACAGGCCCCCATCTGCCTGAGTTGGTGGTAGCTCAGGTGGATATAAAGATTCCCTGTCACTCATTGAAAAGAGATGGGGAAGTTCCCCAGTGCCCTAGCCAAATGTTTCCCAGTTTGAATACCTCCTCAAGTCTCACCTGAAAAAAGTCCATTGTCCTAGTGAGATTAACGTGGTCAGAAAGTGCAAATAAAAATAAAAGATACATAAAAATGAGGGAGAATGGCAACTGTAGTGCCCTTGCATAAAAGTATTCCCTCTACTAACCATGGGAACAACACACCAATTATTCTCACTAATACTATTTACAAAGTTTTGAGCTATATTATAACTGAACTAGTAAAATCTAACAGAGTTGACAATATATACCCTGAATACATAGCAGTTCAGCTTTTTGAAAGGCACATTATGCCTCCTCACCCCGGCTGAATTCTTTGAAAGGGTTATTGAGGCAATGGATAAGGGGCATAAAGTCCGCCCTACTTAGGCAGGCCTTGCTAAGACCTTTGACATTATCGTCCATGCTAGAATTATTCACAAACTGTCCCAACTCAGCATTAACTCATACAGAGTTCACTGGATTGGCATTAGGCTGTCCAACAGCACCCACTCCATTAAGGTCAGGGTATTTCCTCTACACAGAAAAATGTCACTAGTTGTGTCCAGCACGGCTGTCTCCTGAGTGTCTTCTTTGGTAATGCAAGCCCTCCTCTCTGGTATTTATTTCTGTTTTATAAAAGCCACCATCAACGGACTATGGTTAACCAAGTTTGCTTATACTCAAATTCTCCTACAAGAACTGGACCAAATGAATGCTTGGAGCATTAATGGCTTACACTCAACACCAATAAATGCAGCATAGTTTCTTTGGTAAATCTAGCATCACTACTGATTACTTTATAGATAACATTCATAGGGTAATAGGTAAGTACTAAGCAGTCAGTCTGCTGTAGACCATTAAACGTCTAGCCAAAAAAAGAAAAACTATTCCCCCAGCTACAAGTAGGGCAAGACAGGATAGAACAGTGGCGAATTTGAGGCTGCCAATGCAATTATCTAGTTTTACCTTGACGGTGGCAAGGGTGCTACTTTGCTTGACATTTTCTGGAAGTTTGTTTCAGAGGTGAGGGAATAGATTGTGATTATGAGTATCAAACTGCGTCTGATTTATCTGCTGATAAAGGTTTAGTTCTTTTAACCATGCATTTGAGGTGTCATGTATGACACGACCCATACCATTAAGGTCAGGGTTACTAACTGTACACAGAAATGTCACTTGTGATGTCCCATACTCACTAACATTTGACACATTCATCAGGGCCTTGGGTACAGATGTTGATAGCAGACACTCCTTTGACCACCATGGCTCTGCAGTGGTTAGAAAATCATTCTACTTTGCTCTGGTTATCCTTCAAGGTATCTCCTTAGGGCCCAAAGACATTACAGTCCCACTTTAATTCATCCCTAATTAAGGCCACCATTGAATATAATGCACCCTTTGGCATGTACCCCACCAAACATGTAAACCAGCTTGAAAACTTTCCTCACCAAAGAGCTCTCAGCTCTCGGTACACTTACAGTAGGTACTCAGACTAAAGTCTCTGGCACTCTACACAGTGTCATGCAAAGTCCTGAGGGGTGTTCTTTGCTTAGCTTCCTGTGCTATAAATGACACAGCACTCTTTCAACTCCTTCACTTAACTAGAACAAGTAGTAAAGCAAACAGCTGTTCGAGCAACTTAACCCTTCTTTGTCACATCAGCAACACCAGATGGCATGACACACACCTAAACCAATGTATCCAGTTTCTAAAATATAGTGCCCTTGCCTATCAGACAGAGTAGTTCTCTAGCAACCAAAACCAGTCTGGATGACTGGATCTGTACCTGACTGCAAAAGCTCACCAGTGTTATGTGGAGAAAGTCTACTTAGTGGGGACATCACTAATGTCCCACCAGTAGTGGGAGATGAAGCAATGGGGATGTCACTAATGTCCCACCAGTACTGGGAGATGAAGCAATTAGGACATCACTAATGTCCCAACAGTACCGGGAAATGTAGCAATGGGGACGTCTCTAATGTCCCACCAGTACTGGGAGATGTAGCATAGGGGACATCATTAATGTCCCAGCAGTAGTGGGAGATGTGGCATTGGGGGTGTCACTAATGCACAACAATACTGGGAGATGTAGCAATGGGGTGTCACTAATGTCCCACCAGTACTGGGAGATGTAGAATAACTTTTAAATTGACGAACCTGGTCACAATAAGAGCAACGCCTCTTAAAAACAACTTTGCAGTTTATTTTAGCAAAAATAAAAGTGAGCGTTTAAAACACATATACGCTTTCGGCAAGTAACATGACCTGCCTTCATCAGACAAAAGTTTAAAACCATTAAGCATCGGTATTTATAAGAACACCAAATATAAAGTATCCAATCAATTTAAAATAATTTACAATAATCTCATTCATTGGTTTCACATTAACAAAGGAACCTTAAAGTGCTACGCTACACATTACTTCATAAAATATTTAAATCCTAATATTAAACTTCAAGCTAAAGTTATTTATACTTATTGAAAATTACATATCATGCAATAGTTACATAAAAATATCCCACACTCATCCACATTAAAATAATAACAATAATAATAATAATAACAATAATAATCAACTGGGAGATGTACCAATAGGGGTGTCAGTAATGTCCGACCAGGGGATGTAGCAAAAGGGACATCACTAATCTCCCACCGGTACTGGGAGATGTAGCAATGGGGGTGCCACTAATGTCCAACCAGTACTGGGAGATGCAGCAATGGGGACATCATTAATCTCCCACCAGTATTAGGAGATGTAGCAATGGGGGTGTCACTAATGTGCCTGCAGTACAGGGAGATGTAGTAATGGGGACATCACTAATCTCCCACCAGTACTGGGAGATGTAGAAATGGGGACGTCACTAATGTCCCACCAGTAGTGGGAGATGTAGCAATAGGGACGTCACTATTGTCCCACCAGTACTGGGAGATGTTGCAATGGGGGTGTCATTAATGTCCATCAAGTATTGGGAGATGTAGCAATGGAGAAGTCAGTAATGACCCACCAGTACTGGGAGATCTAGCAATGAGGAAGTCACTAATGTCCATCCAGTACTCGGAGATGTAGCAATGGGGATGCCACTCATGTCTCTTCAGTACAGAGAGATGTAGCAATGGGGATGTCACTAATGTCCCATGAGTAGTGGGAAATGCAGCAATGGTGCTGTCACTAATGTCCCATGAGTAGTGGGAAATGCAGCAATGGGGCTGTCACTAATGTCCCTCCAGTACTGGCAGATGTAGCAATGGGGACATCACTAATGTCCCTCCAGTACTGGGAGATGTAGCAATCGGAGATGTCACTAACGTCCCACCTGTACTGGGAGATGAAGCAATGATGAACTAATGTCCCACCAGCACTGGCAGATGTAGTAATGGGGACGAACTAATCTCCCATTAGTACAGGGAGATGTAGCAATGGGGATGTCACTAATGTCCTTCCAGTACTGGGAGATGTAGCAATGGGAGTGTCACTCATGTCCCACCAGTACTGGGAGATGTAGCAATGTGGGGGTCACTAAAGTCCTATCAGTAATGGGAGACGTAGCAAAGGGGACATCACTAATTCCCATCAGTGCTGAGAGATGTAGCAATGGGGACATTACCAATCTCCCACATGTACGTACTGGGAGAAGTAACTAATGTCCCACCAGTACTGGGAGATATAGCAATGGGGACATCACTAATCTCCCACCAGTACTAGGAGATGAAGCAATGGGGATGTCACTAATGTCCCTCCAGTACTAGGAGATTTAGCAATGGGGATGTCACTAATGTCCCTTCAGTACTGGGAGATGTAGTATTGGGGGTGTCACTAATGTCCCACCAGTACTAAGAGATGGAGCAATGGGGACACCACTAATCTCCTGCAAGAACTGGGAGATGTAGCAAATGGGATGTCACTAATGTCCCACCAGTACTGTGAAATGTAGCAATGGGGACACCCCCAATCTCCCACCAGTACTGGGAGAAGTAGAAATGTGGGTGTAACTAATGTCCCATAAGAACTGGGAGATGTAGCAATGGGGACGTCACTAATGTTCCATCAGTACTGGAAGATGTAGCAATGGGGATGTCACTAATGTCCTTTCAATACTGGGAGATGTAGCAATGGGGATGTCACTAATGTCCTTTCAGTACTGGGAGATGTAGCAATGGGGGTGTCACTAATGTCCCACCAGTACTAGAAGATGTAGCAATGGGGAAAGGTTGTCACTAATGTGCCTCCAGTATTGGGAGATTTAGCAATGGGGGTGTCACCAATGTCCCACCCATACTGGGAGATGTAACAATGGGGACATCACGAATGTCGTACCAGTGCTGAGAAATGTAGCAATGGGGATGTCACTAATGTCCTAGCAGTACTGGGAGAAGTAACAATGGGGACGTCACTAATGTCCCTCCACTACTGGGAGATGTAGCAATAGGGACATCACTAATGTCCCAGCAGTACTGAAAGATGTAGCAATGGGGGTGTTACTAATGCCCCACCAGTATTGGGAGATGTAGCAACGGGGGCATCACTAATGTCCCACCAGTACTGGGAGATGTAGAATTGGGGACGTCACTTCTGTCCCACCAGTACTTGGAGATGTAGCAATGGGGACGTCACTAATGTCCCACCAGTACTGGGAGATGTAGCAATGGGGATGTCAAGAATATCCCACCAGTACTGGGAGAAGTAAAAATGGGGATGTCACTAATGTCCCATCGGTAATGGAAGATGTAGCAATGGAGACATAAATAATGTCCCAACAATACTAGGAGATGTAGCAATGGGGATGTCACTAATGCCCCACCAGTACTGGGAGATGTAGCAATGGGGACATCACTAATGTCCCACCAGTACTGGGAGATGTAGCAATGGGGACGTCACTAATGCCCCACCAGTACTGGGAGATGCAGCAATGGGGACGTCACTAATGTCCCACCAGTACTGGGAGATGTAGCAATGAGGGTGTCACTAATATCCCATCACTAATGGGACCTGTACCACTGGGGATGTCAATAATGTCCCACCAGTACTGGGAGATGTAGCAATGGGGACATCACTAATGTCCCTCCAGTACTGGCACAAGTAGCAACTGAGGTGTCACTAATGTCCCTCCAGTACAGGGAGATGTAGCAATGAGGACATCTCTAATGTTCCACAAGTACTGGGAGATGTAGCAATTGGGGTGTCACTAATGTTCCACAAGTACTGGGAGATAAAGGAATGGGGATGTGACTAATGTTCCTCCAGTACTGGAAGATTTAGCTATGGGAACTTCACTAATGTCCCTCTAGTACTGGGAGATGTAGCAATGGGTATGTCACTACTGTCCCACCAGTACTGGGGAATGTAGCAAAGGGGTTGTCAGTAATGTCCCACCAGTACTGGGAGATGTAGGGATGGGGATGTGACTAATGTCCCTCCAGTACTGGGAGATGTAGCAATGAAGGTGTCACTAATGTCCCACCAGCAATGGCAGATGTAGCAATGAGGGTGTCATTAATGTTCCACAAGTACTGGCAGATGTAGCAATGGGGGTGTCATTAATATTCCACCAGTTTTGGGAGATATAGCAATGGGGATGTCACTAATGTCCCACCAGTATTGGGAGATGTAGCAATGGGGGTGTCATTAATGCCCATCAGTACTGGGAGATGTAACAATGGGGTTGCCACTAATGTCCCACCAGTACTGAGAGATGTAGCAATGGGGATGTCACTACTGTCCCACCAGTACTGGGGAATGTAGCAAAGGGGGTGTCACTAATGTCCCAAAAGTACTGGGATATGTAGGGACGGGGATGTGACTAATGTCCCTCCAGTACTGGGAGATGTAGCAATGGGGATGTCACTAATGTCCCTCCAGTACTGGGAGATGTACCAATGGGGATGTCACTAATGTCCCTCCAGTAATGGGAGATGTAGAAATGGGGACTTCACTAATGTCCGTCCAGTACTGGGAGATGTAGCAATGGGGCTGTCACTAATGTCCCTCCAGTACTAGGAGATGTAGCAATGGGGCAGTCACTAATGTCCCTCCAGTACTGGGAGATGTAGCAATGGGGATATCACTAATGTCCCTCCAGTAGTGGGAGATGTAGCAATGGGGACGTCACTAATGTCCCACCTGTACTGGGAGCTGTAGCAATTGGGATGTCATTAATGTCCCACCAATACTGGGAGATGTAGCAATGCAGACAAACTAATGTCCCTCCAGTACTGGGAGATGTAGCAATGCGGACATTACTAATGTCCCTTCAGTACGGGGAGATGTAGCAATGGGGACGTCACTAATGTCTGATCAGTACTGGGAGATATAACAATGGGGGTGTCACTAAGATCCCACCAGTACAGGGAAATTTAGCAATGGGGACTTCACTAATGTCCCTCCAATACTGGGAGATGTAGCAATGGGGATGTCACTAATGTCCCTCAATGGGGACATCACTAATGTCCCTCCAGTACTGGAAGATGTAGCAATGGGGACGTCTCTAATGTTCCTCCAGTATGGGGAGATGTAGCAATGGGGACATCACTAATGTCCAACCAGTAATGGGAGATATAGCAATGGGGAAGTCACTAATGCCCCTCCAGTACTGGGAGGTGTAGCAAAGGGGATGTCACTAATGTCCCACCCGTACTGGGAGATGTTACAATGGTGGTGTCACTAATGTCCCTCCACTACTGGGAGATGCAGCAATAGGGACGTCACTAATGTCCCAGCAGTACTGGGAGATGTAGCAATGGGGGTGTCACTAATGCCCCACCAGTACTGGGAGATGTAGAATTGGGGATGTCACTTGTGTCCCACCAGTACTGGGAGATGTAGCAATGGGGATGTCAAGAATATCCCCCCAGTACTGGGATAAGTAGCAATGGGGATGTCACCAATGTCCCATCGGTACTGGGAGATGTAGCAATGGAGAAATAACTAATGTCCCAACAGTACTAGGAGATGTAGCAATGGGGATGTCACTAATGCCGCACCAGTACTGGGAGATGTAGCAATGGGGACATTACTAATGTCCTACCAGTACCAGGAGATGTAGCAATGGGGGTGTCACTAATATCCCACCAGTACTGGGAGATGAGGCAATGTTGATGTCTCTAATGTCCCACCAGTACTGGGAAATGTAGCAATGGAGGTGTCACTAATGTCCCACCGGTACTGGGAGATGTAGCAATAAGGACGTCACTAATGTCCCACCAGTACTGGGAGATGCAGCAATGGGGACGTCACTAATGTCCCACCACTAATGGGAGATGTACCACTGGGGGTGTCTCTAATGTCCCACCAGTACTGGGAGATGTAGCAATGAAGACGTCACTAATGTCCCTCCAGTACAAGGAGATGTAGCAATGAGGACGTCTCTAATGTCCCTCCAGTACTGGAAGATGTAGCTATGGGAACTTCACTAATGTCCCTCTAGTACTGGGAGATGTAGCAATGGGGGTGTCATTAATGTCCCTCCAGTACAGGGAGATGTAGCAATGGGGATGTCACTACTGCCCCACCAGTACTGTAGAATGTAGCAAAGGGGGTGTCACTGATGTCCCACCAGTACTGGGAGATGTAGGGATGGGGATGTGACTAATGTCCCTCCAGTACTGGGAGATGTAGCAATGAAGGCATCACTAATGTACCACCAGCAATGGCAGATGTAGCAATGGGGGTGTCACTAATGTCCCACCAGTACTGGGAGATGTAGCAATGGGGTGTCATTAATACCCACCAGTATTGGGAGACGTAACAATGGGGATGCCACTAATGTCCCAATCAGTAGTGGGAGATGTTGCAATAGGAGTGTCACTAATGTCCCATATGTAGTGGGAGATGTAGCAATGGGGACATCACTAATGTCCCACCAGTACTGGGAGATGTAGCAATGGATGTCACTACTGTCCCACCAGTACTGGGGAATGTAGTAAAGGGGGTGTCACTAATGTCCCACAAGTACTGGGAGATGTAGGGACGGGGATGTGACTAATGTCCCTCCAGTACTGGGAGATGTAGCAATAAGGGCATCTCTAATGTCCCACAAGTACTGGGAGATGAAGGAATGGCGATGTCACTAATGTCCCTCCAGTACTGGAAGATGTAGCTATGGGAACTTCACTAATGTCCGTCTAGTACTGGGAGATGTAGCAATGGGGGTGTCACTAATGTCCCTCCAGTACAGGGAGATGTAGCAATGGGGATGTCACTACTGTCCCACCAGTACTGGAGAATGTAGCAAAGGAGGTGTCACTAATGCCCCACCAGTACTGGGAGATGTAGGCATGGGGATGTGACTAATGTCCCTCCAGTACTGGGAAATGTAGCAATGAAGGTGTCACTAATGTCCCACCAGCAATGGCAGATGTAGCAATGGGGGTGTCATTAATGTTCCACCAGTACTGGGACATGTAGCAATGGGGATGTCACTAATGTCTCACCTGTACTGGGAGATGTAGCAATGAGGACGTCTCTAATGTCCCTCCAGTACTGGAAGATGTAGCTATGGGAACTTCACTAATGTCCCTCTAGTACTGGGAGATGTAGCAATGGGGGTGTCACTAATGTCCCTCCAGTACAGGGAGATGTAGCAATGGGGATGTCACTACTGCCCCACCAGTATTGGAGAATGTAGCAAAGGGGGTGTCACTGATGTCCCAACAGTACTGGGAGATGTAGGGATGGGGATGTGACTAATGTCCCTCCAGTACTGGGAGATGTAGCAATGAAGGCATCACTAATGTACCACCAGCAATGGCAGATGTAGCAATTGGGGTGTCACTAATGTTCCACCGGTACTGGGAGATGTAGAAATGGGGATGTCACTAATGTCCCACCAGTACTGGGAGATGTAGCAATGGGGTGTCATTAATACCCACCAGTATTGGGAGATGTAACAATGGGGATGCCACTAATGTCCCAATCAGTAGTGAGAGATGTAACAATAGGAGTGTCACTAATGTCCCATATGTAGTGGGAGATGTAGCAATGGGGACATCACTAATGTCCCACCAGTACTGGGAGATGTAGCAATGGATGTCACTACTGTCCCACCAGTACTGGGGAATGTAGCAAAGGGGGTGTCACTAATGTCCCACAAGTACTGGGAGATGTAGGGACGGGGATGTGACTAATGTCCCTCCAGTACTGGGAGATGTAGCAATAAGGACGTCTCTAATGTCCCACAAGTACTGGGAGATGAAGGAATGGGGATGTCACTAATGTCCCTCCAGTATTGTAAGATGTAGCTATGGGAACTTCACTAATGTCCCTCTAGTACTGGGAGATGTAGCAATGGGGGTGTCACTAATGTCCCTCCAGTACAGGGAGATGTAGCAATGGGGATGTCACTACTGTCCCACCAGTACTGGAGAATGTAGCAAAGGAGGTGTCACTAATGTCCCACCAGTACTGGGAGATGTAGGGATGGGGATGTGACTAATGTCCCTCCAGTACTGGGAGATGTAGCAATGAAGGTGTCACTAATGTCCCACCCGCAATGGCAGATGTAGCAATGGGGGTGTCATTAATGTTCCACCAGTACTGGGAGATGTAGCAATGGGGATGTCACTAATGTCTCACCAGTACTGGGAGATGTAGCAATGAGGACGTCTCTAATGTCCCACCAGTACTGGAAGATGTAGCTATGGGAACTTCACTAGTGTCCCTCTAGTACAGGGAGATGTAGCAATGGGGATGTCACTACTGCCCCACCAGTACTGGAGAATGTAGCAAAGGGGGTGTCACTGATGTCCCACCAGTACTGGGAGATGTAGGGATGGGGATGTGACTAATGTCCCTCCAGTACTGGGAGATGTAGCAATGAAGGTGTCACTAATGTACCACCAGCAATGGCAGATGTAGCAATGGGGGTGTCACTAATGTTCCACCGGTACTGGGAGATGTAGCAATGAAGGTGTCACTAATGTCCCACCAGCAATGGCAGATGTAACAATGGGGGTGTCATTAATGTTCCACCAGTACTGGGAGATGTTGCAATGGGGATGTCACTAATGTCCCACCAGTACTGGGAGATGTAGCAATGGGGTGTCATTAATACCCACCAGTATTGGGAGATGTAACAATGGGGATGCCACTAATGTCCCACCGGTACTGGGAGATGTAGCAATGGGGATGTCACTACTGTCCCACCAGTACTGGGGAATGTAGCAAACGGGGTGTCACTAATGTCACACAAGTACTGCGAGATGTAGGGATGAGGATGTGACTAATGTCCCTCCATTACTGGGAGATGTAGCACTGGGGATGTCACTAACGTCCTTCCAGTACTGGTAGATGTACCCATGGGGATGTCACTAATGTCCCTCCAGTACTGGAAGATGTAGCAATGGGGGTATCACTAATGTCCCATCACTACTGGGAGAAATAGCAATAGGGATTTCACTACTGTCCCACCAGTAATGGGAGATGCAGCAATGGGGACTTCACTAATGTCCCTCCAGTACTGGGAGATGTAGCAGTGGGACTGTCACTAATGTCCCTCCAGTACTGGGAGATGTAGCAATGGGGATGTCACTAATGTCCCTCCAGTACTGGGAGATGTAGCAATGGGGACGTCACTAATGTCCCACCAGTACTGGGAGATGTAGCAATTGTGATGTCATTAATGTCCCACCAATACTGGGAGATGTACCAATGGGGATGAACTAATGTCCCTCCAGTACTGGGAGATATAGCAATGCAGACATCACTAATGTCCCTTCAGTATGGAAAGATGTAGCAATGGGGACGTCACTAATGTCCAATCAGTACTGGGAGATGTAACAATGGGGGTGTCACTAATGTCCCACCAGTACAGGGAAATATAGCAATGGGGACTTCACTAATGTCCCTCCAGTACTGGGAGATGTAGCAATGGGACTGTCACTAATGTCCCCCCAGTACTGCGAGATGTAGCAATGGGGATGTCACTAATGTCCCTCCAGTACTGGGAGATGTAGCAATCGGGACATCACTAATGTCCCACCTGTACTGGGAGATGTATCAATTGTGATGTCATTAATGTCCCACCAATACTGGGAGATGTACCATTGGGGATGAACTAATGTCCCTCCAGTACTGGGAGATGTAGCAATGCAGACATCTCTAATGTCCCTTCAGTACGGGAAGATGTAGCAATGGGGACGTCACTAATGTCCGATCAGTACTGGGAGATGTAACAATGGGGGTGTCACTAATGTCCCACCAGTACAGGGAAATATAGCAATGGGGACTTCACTAATGTCCCCCCAGTACTGGGAGATGTAGCAATGGGACTGTCACTAATGTCCCCCCAGTACTGCGAGATGTAGCAATGGGGATGTCACTAATGTCCCTCCAGTACTGGGAGATGTAGCAATGGGGACGTCACTAATGTCCCACCTGTACTGGGAGATGTAGCAATTGTGATGTCATTAATGTCCCACCAATACTGGGAGATGTACCAATGGGGATGAACTAATGTCCCTCCAGTACTGGGAGATGTAGCAATGCAGACATCACTAATGTCCCTTCAGTACGGGAAGATGTAGCAATGGGGACGTCACTAATGTCCGATCAGTACCAGGAGATGAGCAATGAGGGTGTCACTAATGTCCCACCAGTACAGGGAAATATAGCAATGGGGACTTCACTAATGTCCCTACAATACTGGGAAATGTAACAATGGGGATGTCACTAATATCCCACCAGTACTGGGAGATGTAGCAATGAGGATGTCACTAATGTCCCCACCACTACTAGGAGATGTAGCAATGGGGGTGTCATTAATGTCCCACCAGTACTGGGAGATGTAGCAATTGGGTTCTCACTAATGTCCCACCACTACTGGGAGATGTAGCAATAAGGACGTCACTAATGTCCCACCAGTACTGGGAGATGCAGCAATGGGGACGTCACTAATGTCCCACCAGTACTGGGAGATGTAGCCATGAGGGTGTTACTAATGTCCCACCACTTATGGGAGATGTACCAATGGGGGTGTCCCTAATGTCCCACCAGTACTGGGAGATGTAGCAATGAAGACGTCACTAATGTCCCTCCAGTACAGGGAGATGTAGCAATGGGGACGTCTCTAATGTCCCTCCAGTACTGGAAGATGTAGCAATGGGGGTGTCACTAATGTCCCACCAGTATTGGGAGATGTAGGGATGAGGATGTGACTAATGTCCCTCCAGTACTGGGAAATGTAGCAATGAAGGTGTCACTAATGTTCCACCAGCAATGGCATATGTAGCAATGGGGGTGTCAATAATGTTCCACCAGTAATGGGAGATGTAGCAATGGGGATGTCACTAATGTCCCACCAGTACTGGGAGATGTAGTAATGGGGTGTCATTAATACCCACCAGTATTGCGAGAAGTAACAATGGGGATCCCACTAATGTCCCATCAGTAGTGGGAAATGTAGCAATAGGAGTGTCACTAATGTCCCATATGTAGTGGGAGATGTAGCAATGGGGACATCACTAATGTCCCACCAGTACTGGGAGATGTAGCAATGGGGATGTCACTACTGCCCCACCAGTACTGGGGAATGTAGCAAAGGGGGTGTCACTAATGTCCCACAAGTACTGGGAGATGTAGGGACGGGGATATGACTAATGACCCTCCAGTACAAGGAGATGTAGCAATGAGAAGGTCTCTAATGTCCCACAAGTACTGGGAGATGAAGGAATGGGGATGTCACTAATGTCCCTCCAGTACTGGAAGATGTAGCTATGGGAACTTCACTAATGTCCCTGTAGTACTGGGAGATGTAGCAATGGGGGTGTCACTAATGTCCCTCCAGTACAGGAAGATGTAGCAATGGGGATGCCACTACTGTCCCACCAGTACTGGAGAATGTAGCAAAGGGGGTGTCACTAATGTCCCTCCAGTCCTGGGAGATGTAGGGATGGGGATGTGACTAATGTCCCCCCAGTACTGGGAGATGTAGCAATGAAGGTGTCACTAATGTCCCACCAGCAATGGCAGATGTAGCAATGGGGGTGTCATTAATGTTCCAACAGTACTGGGAGATGTAGTAATGGGGATGTCACTAATGTCCCACCAGTACTGGGAGATGTAGCAATGGGATGTCATTAATACCCACCAGTATTGGGAGGTGTAACAATGGGGATGCCACTAATGTCCCATCAGTAGTGGGAGATGTAGCAATAGAAGTGCCACTAATGTCCCATATGTAGTGGGAGATGTAGCAATGGGGACATAACTAATGTCCCACCAGAACTGGGAGATGTAGCAATGGGTATGTCACTACTGTCCCACCAGTACTGGGGAATGTAGCAAAGGGGGTGTCACTAATGTCCCATAAGGACTGGGAGATGTAGGGACGGGGATGTGACTAATGTCCCTCCAGTACTGGGAGATGTAGCAATGGGGATGTCACTACTGTCCCACCAGTACTGGGGAATGTAGCAAAGGGGGTGTCACTAATGTCCCATCAGTACTGGGAGATGTAGCAAAGGGGGTGTCACTAATGTCCCATCAGTACTGGAAGATGTAGCAATGGGGGTGTCACTAATGTCACATTAGTACTGGCAGATTTAGCAATGCAGACATCGCTAATGTCCCATCAGTAGTGGGAGATGTAGCAATAGGGGTGTGACTAATGTCCCATCAGTACTGTTGGATGTAGCAATGGGGATGTCATTAATGTCCCACCAGTACTGGGAGATGTAGCAATGGGGGTGTCACTAATATCCCATCAGTACTGGGAGATGTAGCAATGGGGGTGTCACTAATGTTCCATCAGTACTTGGAGATGTAGCAATGGGGGCGTCACTAATGTCCCTCCAGTACTGGTAGATGTAGCAATGGGATGTCACTAATGTCCCACCAGTACTGGAAGATATAGCAATGGGAGTGTCACTAATGTTTAATCAGTACTGGGAGATGTAGCAATTGGAGTGTCACTAATTTTCCACCACTACTGGGAGATGTAGCAATGGGGATGTCACTAATGTCCCCCCAGTACTGTAAGATGTCGCAATGGGGATGTTACTAATGTCCTACCAGTACTGTGAGATGTAGCAATGGGGACGTCACTAATGTCCCACCAGTACTGGGAGATGTAGCAATGGGGATGTCACTAATGTCCCCCCAGTACTGCAAGATGCAGCAATAGGGATGTTACTAATATCCCACCAGTACTGCGAGATGTAGCAATGGGGATGTCACTATTATCCCACCAGTAATGGGAGATGTAGCAATGGGGACGTCACTAATGTTTCACTAGTAATGGGAGATGTAGCAATGGGGACATCACTAATGTTCCTCCAGCATTGGGAGATGTAGCAATGGGGGTGTCGCTAATGTCCACACAGTACTGGGAGATGTAGCAATGGGGGTGTCACTAATGACCCACCAGTACTGGGAGATGTAGCAATCGGAACATCACTAATGTCCCACCCATACTGGAAGATGTAGAAATGGGGACATCACTAATGTCCCACTCATACTGGAAAATGTAGAAATGGGGACTTCACTAATGTCTCACCAGCACTGGGAGATGTAGCAATGGCAACATCACAAATGTCCCAACAGTACTGTAAGATGTAACAATGTGGACGTCGCTAAAGTCCCTCCAGTACTGGGAGATATAGCAATGGGGATGTCACTAATGTCCTATCAGTACTGTGAGATGTAGCAATGGGGGTGTCACTAATGTCCCACCTGTACTGGGAGATGTAACATCGGGGTGTCACTAATGTCCCACCAGTATTGGGAGATGTAGCAATGGGGACATCACTAATGTCCCACCAATACTGAGAGATGTGGCAATGGGGATGTCACTAATGTCCCACCAGTAGTAGGAGATGTAGCAATGGGGACATCACTAATGTCCCTCCAGTACTGGGAGATGTAGCAATGGGGATGTCACTAATGTCCCATCAGTACTGGGAGATGTAGCAATGGGGGTGTCACTAATGTCCCATGAGTACGCGGAGATGTAGCAATAGGGTTGTCACTAATGTCCCACCAGTACTGGGAGATGTAGCAATAGGGGTGTCACTAATGTCCCACCAGTACTGGGAGATGTAGCAATGGGGACGTCACTAATGTCCCACCAGTACTGGGAGATGTAGCAATGGGGATGTCATTAATGTCCCATCAGTACTGGGAGATGTAGCAAATGGGGTGTCACTAATGTCCCACCAGTACTGAGAGATGTAGCAATGGGGACGTCACTAATGTCCCTCCAGTACTTGGAGATGTAGATAAGTTTCTTGATGGCCTCTTTTGGCTGAAAATCTAGTGTAAGACATCAGAGTTCTTTTGCCACACATTGCTTAAGTTTAGTTTATTGTAGTGAGTAACAGATAGTAGCAGATATAAATGTCACAGCAGCATAATTACTGTTTTTAAGCTTCCGAGTGGTGCCAAAAAGCCTGCTCTTCAATTATTCCCTTAGATCTGCCAGTTCTCTGCCATCCTGCAGTTTTACTACCTTATTAGCCTAGCACTTTACCAGACTTCTTGTAGCAATTATCGTAGCACACAAAAGTGCTATCAGCACTAAACATTCTACAAGGAAACAGCTCCACTACTTATTATTAATGCCCACCCCTCCAGGCATGTTTAAAGGTCAGTTCCCTGTGCTTTCTCCTATTAACCTTGTGAACTTGGGAATCCTGAGGCAATGTGGCAACTACCTTATGTACACTGACAACCCTCTCCTCTTACCTTCCAACATTCAGACTTGCAAGAAATGCACTTTTATATCCAAATTGAAAGCCAAGCACTCTCCAGCCAAAACTGGAATAGCTGGTCAAGAGGAGAAGGTTAACACTTGCACCACACCACATGGAACACATAGCCCTCCCGAACATACACCAGCACTGTCTTCACATAAAAACACAAACCACACATCCACCTTCGCGGAAGCTCTCAATAAAAATCTACCCAAACAGCAGATGCCTCCAAGTTAGAAATGTACTTTCAATGACGAATATAAGTATTCCCTGCAGTACAAATACCTCTCTGCTTGCGAAAAAAGGTGTAACTGAAAATCCAAATAATAGAGCTGAGAGGTGGTCACAGCATACGTAGAAATCCAAGATAAACTGTTCTATAGAGTATAGGCAATCACCATGTAACGCTGTTACCTATAGGCACAGGAACACAGTCCACAAAGCTCAAACCTCGAAGGAGAGTACTTTATAATCCCAAACGTAATGTAGCACTATATAGATGTCAGTTGTAGAAAAATGATCCAAAACGCTATTCAGCTCATCTAATACGTTCTTTTATTCATAAAATGACACAAACAGTAAGCGCTTTCACCTTTCGGCTTCTTCAGACTTTATAAACAGCACAGCTAAATCTTTATTTAAATAGCCCTCCAAAATTTGCAATTGGTTAAGAGCTTAATTGGCTTTTAAAGCGCTCACAGTGAATTAAAAAGTACATAAATATATAAAAAAAAGCATAAAACTTCTATTCATTAATTACATGTATTAATTTCAAAACCTTCTTAAAAATCATCAATAAATTTCTACACTGATAAAAACATAGTGGACTTTCTTAGCATATATATTGTGAATTATTAAAACAAGACTTGCATAGTTGTAACCATAGACACAAAAAGATTTTTTATATATATAGGCACAATAACATTTGATTATAAAGGGACATCTTTCAAGATTTATTCAAAATTTATCTAGGTCTATAGATCCTCCTACTTTTTAGGAAGGGTTTGATGTGTACCTTGTCATTTAGACCTGGGGGTTCATCAGCCCTGCACCTAACTATCCACCTGCTTTCACATTCTAGTGTCCTGTTAACCATGTCACCCCCTCTATATCCCTCATGTAACTGCTGTATGATACAAAACTTAAAGGTGTGTTCAGGTCCTGTCTCTTTACAGTGCTTGGCCAAGGCATTGAACTCAGACCCTAATCGAATGTGATAATTGTGCTCCCTAATACGGTCTTTAAAGGCTCTATTGGTCTTTCCAATGTAAAATGCAGGGCAGACCAAACATTTAGCTAAATAAATCACATGCTTACTATTGCAGTTAGTATCTGTGTGGAAATAGAAGGTATACTTAGTAACAGGGTGCACAAACATTAACTCTTCATTAATATATCTGCAATGATGCATCTTCCACAGGGTATAGTATTCCTATCTATACTAATCGACCTCCTAGAATTTCTGGGTCTACACAAGGGCCTTTTAAGGTTGGGTTTATTCTTAAAAACTATTTTAGGGTCTGGTCCCACTACTTTGGATATCTCACTATCAGACAATAAAATATTCCAGTTTCTGGTCATAATATTTCTTACTTCACTTGTGTCCCTGGTATAAAACAGGGATGCCCTAGTCTCCGTTCCTTCCATTATTGTGTTATTAATCGGAGCAGCCATCTGTTCAGAAAAGTATGGTCTTGCTCTGGTGGCTCTCAATTCATGTACATCTTTGATAACCTTATCTATTGTTTCAATATTGTAGCCTCTTGCAATGAACCTGCTTTTCATTTGTTCTATTTCTGTCCTATAACTGTCTTCTGTTGGATTGAATCTGGACGCTCTCATGAACTGTCCTTTTAATATATTGTAAAATATATGCTGGGGGTGCATGCTGTTCCTGTGAAGTAGTGTGTTCCTATAACATAACTTCCTATGAATAGAAGTATTCAGAGCTCCATTCCCCAGTCTACACACCTCAACATCCAGATACGAAATCTTACTATCAGAATAGTTCATGGTAAATTTCAGAAATTCGGTTGAATTGTCCATGTAGGTTACAAAACTCTTAAGAGTATCAATATCCCCTAACCAAACAAAAAAGAGGTCGTCCACAAATCTACGATACATTCCTACATATTTATCAAACAAAAGTGTATTATACAGATACTTATCCTCCCATGCTGCCATTACAAGATTGGCGTAGCTATTGGCACAAGATGTGCCCATAGCTACGCCATCTTTTTGGAGGTATATATTTTCTCCAAAAATGAAAACATTGTTGGTTAAAATGGTTTCTAAATATAGTGTAAGCAATTCAATTCTACTACTCAAGGTGTCCGAATGTGAACTTAGGTATTCCTTAATGTATTCTATACCCAATTCATTGGGTATTACGGTAAATAAACTCACAACGTCCAGAGTTACTAAGTAATACCGTTCATCTTCACCTAGCTGACTACTGTAAGCATACAAGTCTAGTAGGAACTGTTTGCTGTCCTTTAATATATGTCCATTCATATCAACAAAAGGTCTTAATTGTGTTTCCGTGTAGATTGAAAGGGGTTCAGTGACCCACCCCTGGCCTGCAACGATCGGTCTCATAGGAGGCTCTGTTCTAGATTTATGAATCTTCGGTAAACCCTGAATTATAGGTATTACAGGATTGTTAACTTTAAAATAACCATACAACTCCTCTGTAATGTCGGAAGATAAAACAAGGTCATCTAACATATAATAAACTTCGAAAACTTTTTCTTTGACTAACTTCATATCTATTTTTTGATAAAACTTTTCATCACTTAATAACAGGGTCATCCTATCATTGTAGTCAATGGAATCCATAAGTACTATAGGGCCTCCTTTGTCTGCTGGTCTAATCACTAAGCTGTCATCTTTCTTTAACTCATTCAAGGCTCTTCTTTGATTAAAATTCAGATTTTGTCTTTGTTTCCTATACCTATTATTGTCAAAGTAATTATATATGTCATTCTCAAGCACCCTACCAAAGACATCCACAACCGGGTGTAATTGTGGGGTGTAAGTGCTAGTGGAACGAACTGTTCTATAGAGTAGATGACCACAATTTAAATACAAAATAAAGTCTCATTTATTTCTAAAACAACTGGTAAGCGCTTTCACCGTAGCTTCATCAAACCGTTAAAATTTGAACTCATTCATCACACAAATTTATAAACTTCATTTGATGACTCAAACGAAGTAATTAACCCATTTAAAGAGACATCACTAAATGCACATTTATGGGTTGATATTTATAGCAGAAAATATATCAAAAAATATATATTCATACTATCGTCAAAAATACATACAATCAAAACAATGCGCTTACTCTTATTCATAAATACTTATCATAATTTAAATAAATATATACATTACTTATAATGGACCACATACACTTTAAATATGAAATAATCTGTCTGCAAACTTCATATAGATCGGAAGCGATCCATAAATAATACTTAGATATCCATTACTGTAATGCATATTAAATTGATGGGGCAATATTTAAATTCATAAAATGTTTAAAATATTATGTAGCACAATAACTCATATTAGGCTACTTGTAACATAGTCCGATTTGAGCCACATATAATGTAAACATGTTCATAACATTAGAATACAATAAAACAGCTATCATAGTACTTAAAATATTGCAAAATGTATCTACATTAAACATCTCATCAAAGAAATATTCAACATTAAATCAGGCTCCCATTGTATTATTTACGTATAACTACCTCATCCTTAGACTGTCAACAGTCATAATAATAATTAATGTATTAACTTCTACATCGTTGACAGTCACGATGTAGTACCTACTAATGTATATACTTATCATAAAAGATGCACCGACAAGTTCAACTCATAAATGTATGTATATAACGCTATACATGGCTCGTCTACCTAGCTGCTGGACTTCTATGTACATAACATAATAACTACATCAGTAGGAGAGTACGGATGGTATATCACATGCTTTTTAAAATAATATTCAAAGCCCTCCATATCTATATAATATGGTTACGGTGAATAATAATATTGTACATATATTAGACAACTATGATTTTCACCTGTAATGCAAATAAATAAGATACACATGGTTATAATACTATTAACTGATAAGACCCTGAATAATCTCTAAGTGAATGATAATGCAGGGTATAATTATTCTAATATGGACATATCTATCCAATAAACCACCTAAAGGAATGGTAAATGTATATGTGTACTTGGGCCACATATAGTGCATGGAATTATCTACTACTACTACAATTACACACTAAATAGGAATTATACATTATATGATATGACTTGGGCGTAAAAACGTCAAGTGGACGCCATTCCTAGCTAAATTAATCAAAATCAAAGTGTGTATGGATATCAATAGTTCAATAGCATAGTCATGAATTATAAATTCTATATAACATTCTCATCTGGCTATCAGCCATCTCGCTCTAAGTATAGGTTTCAAAGAGGCTTTTTCATTAAGGCCTTTATCCCTATCAGCTCGTAATCTCATGATCCAATCAATTTCTTTACACTCTGTAGTGTTAAGGATATTTCCTTGCCTAATTGAGGGGATAATACAATCAATGGCCATAAATTTAAAATTATGATTGTTCCCCTCACTAGCTACATGTTTGGCTAGTGCATTGGTAACATATCCAATCCTTATAGCATAAAGATGCTCTCTAATCCTAATGCAAAGCATCCTGTTGGTCTTACCAACATAGAATGCTTCACATACTTGGCACATTGCCAAATATACCAGATTTTTCTGTATCGCATGACACTGCAATGTGAAAATAGAAGGTGTGTCCTGTTTCTGAGTGAACAAAGGAATTACCTGTAAAGATATATTCACAATATCCACAGCGCCCACATGGGTATGTGCCTTTATGATCATGAACATTATTTTTCCTATTGGGATAGCATAAAAGGCTTTTCAAGTTTGGTTTATTCCTATATTGAAAGTTAGGTCTATCACCTACTATTGATTTAATATCCACATTACTAGTCAAAATGCGCCAATGCTTATTGACTATATCCATCACAACTTTCCTATCATTTGTATAATATATAGGGACCCTCACTGATTTACAATTATTATCCTTCTCTGGTGGGTTATAAGTTTGTTCAGAGAAGTATGGCAATGCTCTACTAAGTCTCAGTTCCCCTATATCCAACAACCCTTTATTAATCTCAGTATCTTTATAGCCACGCTGAGTCAACCTATGTTTAAAGTTGTTTATTTCATGTTGGAAGCCTTGTTCTAAAACATTTAACCGTGAAATTCTCATACTCTGCCCTTTTATGATATTGTCAAATATTGAGGGTGCATGCTAGATCTGTGTAGTAGGGTATTCCTATGACAAGATTTATGCTACACTCCTGTGTTGACTTGGTCATCCATAACCCTTTCTACATATACCTCTAAGTAGTGGATCTTAGTATCAGAAAACTCACATGTAAACCTCAAATAGGAAGTCATATTATTAATTACTGTGATGTAATTCATCAAATCCTCTTTGCTGCCCTGCCATACGAGGAAGACGTCGTCAACAAAACATCTATAAAAACGTACATGTTTTAAATACAGAGTGTGTCTAAATAATGTGTCTTCCTCCCAATCAGCTAGAAACATGTTGGCATAGCTATTAGCACAAGAGGTGCCCATAGCCACGCCATCACGCTGCATATAAATGTCATCTTCATATACGAAGACATTATTTTTCAAAATAACCTCAACCAACATGGCTATAAGGTCCACTTTCTGATCTGTGTATTGACTGTGTTTCAACAGATAATGCTTAATAGCTTCTACTCCTATACTGTTGGGAGTGTAAAGAAATTGATTGTATCATATTTTTTTTTTAAAAAATACAGTATTTAATTTGATTTAAACTGTGTTGAAGGAATATTTAACTCAAGTGGCAGTTATTCTGCTCTTCTGTTATTCCCACCCACCCTCCCTGTTTTTGTTTTGGTGTTAATCTTAGTGGCCTTGAAACTGCCCGCCCCTCAACCTGCCTCTGGGCCCATCTCATTTGCTCACTCAACTGAGTGCAGTGACATCATATTCTGATTTCAGGCACTCCTACTGGTTTAGGCACTTGGGCTTCAGGCCAGTTATTTTACATAAAGGAGGTTCGTGGTCTGCAGTCTTGTGGGAGAAGAGGCTGGACTCTGCCCTTCTGAGCTGGGAATTTCTGTTAAAGGTTTATAGTGCCTGAATATTTGAACTGTATCTTACTGAAATTGGTACACCTTGTTTGCTCTAGCATAGACTAGATCCATGCCTGCTGAATCTAGCTTTGTTTATATGCTTGTTGTTTGTTTGCTTGTTATTTCCCTGGAAGCTAATTCCACCTAATACGTGGCTTCTCAGCGCTTCTGTGGATCACTAGTGATATCTGCATTGCTTACTGTACTAGTTCCTTATTTCACTTGAAAGAAAGTTACTGTTTGTCGTTTTTGCATTTAGTTACTTGTAACACATTGCACTCAAGTTACCTGGCACTTGCTCACTAAAGCAATTATATAAGTCAGCACTAAAAATTAAAAGCACTACACCCTCACTCCCCACTGGCACTTGTTTTCAATTATTAAGGAATTCCCAATATTATTCTAGCATGTCCAAAGGTCAGTTGTCAATCTCCTCTCCGGTCCAGCTGGTGAATCTGGGAATCTTGAGGCAATGTTATAACTGCCTCATGTACACAGACAACCCTCCTCCTCCCACATAACACAAATACTTTAGAGATGCAGCTATTTAGCCAAACTGGAGGCTGAGCTCTCTCAACTCAGGACTGGCAAGACCAGACAGGAGGAGAAGGCAACTACACACACCACAAAACCAGCCTCACATAATGCTACCACACCACTGAATCAAACACATAAACACACAAAGACATACTGGAGGCTCTGAGTAAGAATTTACCTAAACAGCAGAGGCCTCCAAAGCAGACACCCAAACAACTGCTACCTCAAGACACCCCACAAGCAACACATAAACCACAAAAGCAGTGTGCAAAGCAGTCACAGCCCTTAAGGCCAAATACAACACCAAACATACTTGTCATAGGTGACTCCATAGTCAGACACACTGACGTCCCACTCACCAGGCTGAACAAGGAGAGGGTCACAGTAAGCTGCCTATCGGGCTAGAATCCGCCACATAACACAAGCACTCGGGTCACTCCACGGCAAGTACAAATATGACACAGTCATTGTCCATGTTGGTGTGAACGACCTGAGACGTACTTCCCTGGACTACATGAAAAGAGACATAGAGGAGCTCTCTGATTATGTAGCCCAGGCAGGTATGACCCTGACCCTGAGCAGTATCCTTCCTTCACCAAGAATGATGCCACAATATAGAGACAAGATGATCAGCTTTAACAATTGGCTTAATGTCTGGTGTCATTCAAAGGGGATCCAGTGTCTGTCTGCCTGGGATGACATGCTTGACAAGCCACGCTGCTTCGCAAGGGACGGCTTGCACCTGTCACCCTGGGATTCCGGATATTGGCTAAGGCTCTTGCCACCCCATAGTGCCTTTTTAGGCAAGGCTCAAATTCTAAACCTACCACCCTAGAAAACAAAATGGGAAGAAACTGAGGGTAATGCTGCTCAATGCCAGAAGTCTAAATCTCAAAATGCACGACTCGAGGCCCTTCTCATTATGGAGAACATCGATGTCTGTGCTGTAACTGAAACCTGGTTCAAGGCTCCGAGAGCACCCGGCACTATTAGGTTTTACCTCATATCATGCGTTCCGGCCCCAAAACCCGGACCACACCACAAAAGGAGGGTGTATCCATATTCATAAAGGATACCCACACCTCCAGGTTGGTGGCAACGCATCAAGCTTCGGAAACCATCCAGGTGCAACTAACCATAGGCAAAACTGCTCTACAAATTGTAGCATGCTACAGGCCACCCTCTCAAACTCAGGAACCCCACACAGCCTTCCTGAAGACACTGGAGGGTATAAATGTATCTCCAAACACCATCATATTGGGTGACTTCAACTACCCGAATATAGACTGGGAACATTACTCAAGCCCTAACTTTCTAGCCCAACGGTTCCTGGAGTTCATAAATTCAAATGCCATGGAACAGCTAGTCACTGTTCCCACGAGAGGAGAAAATATACTAGATCTCATTATCACAAACATGGGGACAAAATGCTCCACACCGGAAGTATATCTCTCATTGGTGAGATCTGATCATAAACTAATTTCACTGGAAATCCACATCCCGCCCCCACCCCAAACAAAAAAGACCACAGTGAAGAACTTCTCTAAAGCAAACTTCACACTACTCAAGACTGGTGTGGTATTCTTCAAGGCCCCTGAGCCAGTGGAAACCACAACCCAAGCTGTGGAAGCCCTTACAAATGCCTTGTATGAACACCTCCAGGACTGCATGGATCAGGCAATTCCAAATAAAACTGAGACTCTTTCCACAAAGGGCAAACGTCCAGTCTGGTGGTCCCCAGCCATTAACAAACTTTACAATAAGAGGAGAAAGCTATTACATGATAGAACAAAATCCATAAAAGGGAAGTCACCCCTGATCATTATTAGTAAAAAAATACGAGCACTCATAAAATCAACTAAGGCCAATTTTGAGAGAAAAATTGCCATGGATTCAAAGGACAATCATAAGGCCTTTTTCAGCTATGTTAGGAACCTGGGTGGAAACTCCCAGATATGCTCAGAATTAGTCCAAAATGATACAAAAATCACTGAACCCACAGACATTGCCAACATACTGGCAGACAGGTTCAGTGCAAACTTCACCCCCCCTCTCCCCCCCTAAAGGAGAGATAACTATCCCAGTGGAGGGTAGCCTCCCAGATATCTCAAATGCACAGGTGAAAGCTGCTCTCTTTAAAGCTAAAAACACAGCATCAATGGGACTGGATGGTGTGCCCGGCTGTGTGCTACACGAGCTAAATGAGGAATTACACCCGTACATAAGGCAGCTGTTTAATCTCAGCCTTACCACAGGATACGTGCCCAAGGAGTGGCGTACGGCAACTGTGGTCCCACTCCACAAAGGCGGTGCCTCTACGGACCCTGGTAATTACCGCCCCATAAGCTTAACAAGTCTAGTCTGCAAAGCTATGGAGAGGATTATAATGGAGCTCATAAACAAAGATATAGGGGACTTGCAGACATTGGACCCGACCCAGTTTGGCTTTGTCAAGGGCAGATCATGCCTTTTGAACTTGGTCGACTTCTTCGAAACAGTCACCAAGGCCATTGATGAGGGAAAGGCAGTCCATACAGCCTACCTTGACCTTGCAAAGGCTTTTGACACAATACCCCACTCGGGCATTGTAGAAAAACTTACCAGCTTAAATGTAAACCCATATGTCACAAGATGGGTTGCAAACTGGCTTAAGGACAGAACCCACAGGGTTAGAGTTGCTGGCGCTATGTCAGACTCCAAGCCGGTCACAAGTGGTGTCCCACAGGGCTCGGTCCTTGGCCCCCTATTGTTCGGCATCTACTTCTCAGAAGTACAGGCCAACATGGGAGGACTTTGGCTGACAAAGTTTGCAGATGACTGCAAACTGGGTGCCATAGTGGAAAGTGCATCGGACACGGATATCCTTCAGAAGGGACTCACAGAAGCAGATAGCTGGTGCCAGAGCCATGGCCTGAAGTTAAACGCCAAAAAATGTATAGTCATACCCTTCGGGAAAAACAAGGTAACCCCAAGCTACCATATAGGTGGCAATCCACTAAGCACAGAAGAGGTTATCAGGGACCTGGGGACCCAGGTTGAGAGTGGCCTTTCTTTTGACACTCACGTTGCTAAAGTGGTTAGAAAGATGTTCTACATTGCCCACCTGATCATGAAGGGATTCACATCCAGATCTAGTGAGGTCATTGTTCCCCTGTACTCTTCACTTATCAGACCAATGATCGAGTACAATGCCCCATTCGGGATGTATCTCACCCGACATCTGCAGCAATTGGAGAGACCCCAAAAGTTCCTCACCAATAGGATAAAGGGACTCCAAAATCTGTCATATGCTGCCAGATTGAATAAACTCCAGCTCTATTCAGTTGCATACCGTCTGCTCAGAGGTGACATGTGCCTGACATACAAGGCCATGTCCAACCCGGAATTAATGGACATGCTCCACCTCAAAAAATCCAAATCCACCAAAACCACTAGAGCAAGTGACTTAAACCTTAGCACGGATATAAATAGGATGTAAAGATGATAATCCCAGCGAAACAACAAAATTGCAAACACACCAAAGGTGAATGAACGCCAGGAATACAGGATACTGTGCTGGAAACACTTAATTTATTGACATAAAATAGGTTGAGCGCTTTCTACAGAAGTAAATCTGTCTTCTTCAGAACATCATAGCATGGAATCATGACGCTTATATATCATAATTGAAGTAAAAAGCCCGCCCTTTCCCATATAGCAGCCAGTTCTATCGTAATTTTATGTCAATAAATTAAGTGTTTCCAGCACAGTATCCTGTATTCCTGGCGTTCATTCACCTTTGGTGTGTTTGAAATATAAATAGGATGTGCTGGAGGGATAGATTTATCACTCAAGAGACTCCCTATACTGTGGAAAAAAATCCCGGTCCATGTGAGGCAGAGCACCTTGCTGGCTCTGTTCAAGAGAAATCTTGACCTGTGGATGGGAGATCGTAGGTTTACCCCGGGAATCATCTCTGTGTCACTGCTGGACAGAGGCACAACAAACTAATGGGCACAGTATTTTTTCATATAAGGGGTGGCGTAAGCCACAAAAATTTGGGCTAGGCTTATAAATGCCTTAGGGCAGATAGCCTAGTATAAACCTATGAACCTATGAACCTATGACATTATGAGCTGATAGGGGTAAAGGCCTTAATGAAAAAGCCTCTTTGAAACCTATACTTAGAGCGAGATGGCTGATAGCCAGATGAGAATGTTATATAGAATTTATAATTCATGACTATGCTATTGAACTATTGATATCCATACACACTTTGATTTTGATTAATTTAGCTAGGAATGGCGTCCACTTGACGTTTTTATGCCCAAGTCATATCATATAATGTATAATTCCTATTTAGTGTGTAATTGTAGTAGTAGTAGATAATTCCATGCACTATATGTGGCCCAAGTACACATATACATTTACCATTCCTTTAGGTGGTTTATTGGATAGATATGTCCATATTAGAATAATTATACCCTGCATTATCATTCACTTAGAGATTATTCAGGGTCTTATCAGTTAATAGTATTATAACCATGTGTATCTTATTTATTTGCATTACAGGTGAAAATCATAGTTGTCTAATATATGTACAATATTATTATTCACTGTAACCATATTATATAGATATGGAGGTCTTTGAATATTATTTTAAAAAGCATGTGATATACCATCCGTACTCTCCTACTGATGTAGTTATTATGTTATGTACATAGAAGTCCAGCAGCTAGGTAGACGAGCCATGTATAGCGTAATATATATACATTTATGAGTTGAACTTGTCGGTGCATCTTTAAGTATATACATTAGTAGGTACTACATCGTGACTGTCAACGATGCAGAAGTTAATACATTAATTATTATTATGACTGTTGACAGTCTAAGGATGAGGTAGTTATACGTAAATAATACAATGGGAGCCTGATTTAATGTTGAATATTTCTTTGATGAGATGTTTAATATAGGTACATTTTGCAAGATTTTAAGTACTATGATAGCTGTTTTATTGTATTCTAACGTTATGAACATGTTTACATTATATGTGGCTCAAATTGGACTATGTTACAAGTAGCCTAATACGAGTTCTTGTGCTACATAATATTTTAAATATTTTATGAATTTAAATATGTGGCTCAAATCAGACTATGTTACAAGTAGCCTAATATGAGTTCTTGTGCTACATAATATTTTAAATATTTTATGAATTTAAATATTGCCCCAGCAATTTAATATGCATTACAGTAATGGATATCTAAGTATTTTTTATAGATCACTTCCGATCTATATGAAGTTTGCAGACAGATTATTTCATATTTAAAGTGTATGTGGTCCATTATAAGTAATGTATATATTTATTTAAATTATGATAAGTATTTATGAATAAGAGTAAGCGTAATGTTTTGATTGTATGTATTTTTGACGATAGTATGAATGTATATTTTTTTATATATTTTCTGCTATAAATATCAACCCATAAATGTGTATTTAGTGATGTCTCTTTAAATGGGTTAATTACTTCGTTTGAGTCATCAAATGAAGTTTATAAATTTGTGTGATGAATGAGTTCAAATTTTAACGTTCTGATGAAGCTACGGTGAAAGCGCTTACCAGTTGTTTTAGAAATAAATGAGACTTTATTTTATATTTAAATTGTGGTCGATCTACTCTATAGAACAGTTTATGTTGGATTTCTACATATGCTGTGGTCACCTCTCAGCTCTATTATTTGGAGTTTTAGAAATGCACTTTACCAACACAGCACAACACTAATCACGAGACACATAACTCTGCTAAACAGTGTGCCACTCAACCAAAGCCCCAAAGGCAAAACAGCATGCCCAACACACTAGTCATAGGTGACTCAATAGTGAGGTACACTGATGTCCCACTCACTAGGATGAATATGGAGAAAGTAACAGTCAGCTGTCTATCAGGTGCTGGGATCTGCCACATCACACATGCACTCAGGTCTCTCAACAACAGGTACAAATATAACTATGTCATTGTACATGTGGGTGTGAGTGAACTGAGACGTACCTCCCTGGACTACATGAAAAGAGACATTGCGGAGCTCTCATATTATGTAGCCCAGGCGGGTATGACCCTAGCCTGGAGCAGCATCCTACCATCAACCAGAATGATATCACATACAAGCAGAAAATGATTGACTTCAACAACTGGTCAAGTTTCTGGTGTCAATCCAAGGAGATCTTCTCTCTATCTGCCTGGGATGACATGACCGACAGACCTTGATGCTTTGCCAGAGATGGCCTGTATCTGTTACCCCTGGGCTTCTGAATACTGGCCAGGGCTCTTGCCACCCCTATAGTGCCTTTTTTAGGCTGTGTTCCAAAGACCAAATTACCACCGTAACAGCTACAAACAAATGCAATCTGAAGGTCATACTGCTCAATACTAGATGTCTAAATCTCAAAAAGCACTCACTTGAAGCACTCCTTAAAATGGAGATCATCGACATTTGTGCTGTAACAGAGACCTGGTTCAAAGCAGCAGAAAGCATGCCTGGACTGCTAGGCTATAACTCATTCCACACCCAAAGCACAGAACTTGCACTGAAGCTCCAAAGGTAGTGGTATTTCCAAATTCATAAAGAATGCATACACCTCCAGACTGGTAGCCCAACATAACGCATCAGAGATACTTCAGGTGCAGCTAACATTGGGTAAGACAGTGATTCAGGTCGTAGCCTCTTATAGGTCCCCAAGACTCAAACTACAAGTTCCTAAGCACCCTGGAGACTATTAGGATCCAACCTAACATTGTCATACTGGAAAACTTCAACTACCCCTCTATTAACTTGGAAAACTACTCATGTACCAATACACTTGCCCAACTTTTCCTGGAATTCATTAGTTCCAATGCCCTGGAACAGCTCGTTCTTACCCCCCACTAGTGGTAGCAACATCCTTGACCTGGTCATTACTAACATGGGCGACCATTGCTCTACACCAATAGTCAACTCCTCCCTGGTTAGATCCGACCACAAACTAATCAACTTGGAAATCAACATCCCTCCCACCCCCCGGCAAAGTTAACCACCATGAAAAACATCACAGAAGCTAACTTTGGGCTTCTAAAATCAGAGGTGGCTAACTTCACTGCACCCATGTAAATGGAAAATAGTTGCATGACTGCCAAATCATTCACCAATGCACTGTGCGAACACTTGCACAAATGTATGGATCTTGCCATACCCAATAGAACCAAGATGCTCTCCTCAAAAAAAAAAAAAAAAAAAAAAAAAAAAAAAAAAAAGAAGCCAATCTGGTGGTCCCCTACCATAAACAAACTCTACAACAGAAGGAAGAAACTGGTGTGGAATAAAGTGAAGTCCCAAGACTGGAAAACCTCCCTTATCAGCCTCAACAAAAAGTTGAGATCCCTCATCAAATCCTCTAAAGCTAGCTATGAAAACAGAATTTCAGCAATTAGTAAAGACAACCACAAGGCCTTCTATAGTTATGTAAAGAATCTCCACGGCAATACCCAGACTTGCTCTGAGCTACTGCACAATGGTACCTCCTATACTGAGCCAACATATATTGCCAATATACCTACCGACAGATTCAGTGCCAACTTTACCCCTCTCCCCCCAAAGGACCAATCACAATACCAGTAGATTGCCAGACACCCACTATTACTGCTGCATAGGTTAAAACAGCACTGTCCAAGGCCAAGAATACAGCTTCTATGGGGCCTGACAATATCCCTGGCTGTGTTCTACATGAACTACAGAGTGAACTGGCACCACACCTGTGCGTCCTGTTCAATCACAGCTTCTCCTCAGGCTTTGTCCCTACCGAATGGCGCACTGCTACAGTCATCCCTCTCCACAAAAGAGGGATGACTACAGACACTGGGAATTATCACCCCATTCACCTGATGAGTCTGATATGCAAAGCTACGGAACACATCATCATGGACCTAATAAACAAGGATATAAGGAATCTCCAAACTCTGGATCCCACACAGTTTGGTTTTGTGAAGGTTATATCATGCCTGCTCAACCTGGTCGACTTCTTTGAGTCAGTCACCAGAGCTGTGGATGAAGGCAAGTGGTTCATACAGCCTACCTTGATCTGACCAAGGCCTTTGATTCCATTCCCCACTCAGGAGTCATAGAAAAACACACTAAGCTAGTTATCAAACCTTATATCACTAGGTGAGTTGCAAACTGGCTCACAGATAGAACCCACAGTGAGAAAGTAGCTGACTCCAAGTCAGACTGCTGACAATCACGAGTGGAATCCCACAAGGTTCGGTCCTGGGTCCTCTCCTGTTTCGTATCTACTTCTCCGAAGTCCAGGCCAAAACAAAGGGACTCTGGCTGACAAAGTTTGCAGACGATTGCAAGTTGGGAGCTATTATTAACTCCCCAAGTGATGTTGATATCCTGCACAAAGGCCTCACTGAGACCAACAACTGGTGTCAGAACCATGGCCTTAAGCTCAATGTCAAAAAATGTGTCGCCATCCCCCATATCCTTTGGGAAAAACTCAGTTCCCATGAATTACCACATCGATGGTATTCCAATGAACAGAAAAGGCGTTATAAGAGATCTGGGAACACAGGTTGACAGCAAACTCTCTTTTGACCACCACATTGCCACTGTGGTCAGAAAGTCCTTCTATGTGGCACATCTCATTACTAAGGGGTTTGCATACAGGAAGAAAGAGGTCATTGTCTCCCTCTACTCTTCCCTCATTAGGCCAATCATCGAGTACAATGCCCCCATTTGACATGTATCTCACTAGACACCTGCAACAACTAAAGAGGCTGCAACAGTACCTCACAAAGATGATCCCAGGCCTTAAATAGTTCTCCTATATGGACAGACCGAAAAAAAATTCCAACGATTCTCTGTCTCATATCGCCTACTTTGAAGTGATCTCTGCTTGACTTACAAAGCCATGTCTAACCCAACTCTGTTAGAAATGCTACATCTAAAGAAATCCCAAGCCCTCTGCACCACACGCTCCAGAGACCTCAACCTCATTATCACAATCAACAGAACATGCTGGAGGGACAGGTTCATAACCCAGAGACTGCCCATCCTATGAAATAGACTTCCCATACATGTCAAACAGAGCACCTCACTGGCCCCCTTCAAGAGAAATCTTGATGAGTGGATGGGAAATAGAAAATTCTCCCCAGGGATCACTCCAGTGGCTCTACTCGACAGAGGCACTGAGAACTAATGCTGGGTGGCATGATGCCAGGGTAATCCTATAGGCTAGGCTTGTAAAGGCTCCAGGGCTATTAGCCTAGTACACACCTTATTACCTATGAACCTATAATTAGATGGTATATAGCAGCATAATATATTAAATAAGTGAAAGCACAAAAGTAACTATATCTGAAGAAGTGAATTCCTATCCCACTGACTTCCCATACTCTGGAACAAACTACCCATTCAGATCAAGCAAAGCTCCTCACTGGCCATCTTTAAGAAAAATCTTGACGACTGGATGGGAAATAGAAAATTCACCATGGGAATCACTTCTGCAGCACTGCTTTACAGGGGCACAGGAAAATAATTTTCTTGGGTGACGAAAGCCAGATAACCTTTTTGGCTAGGTTTATATAGGCCCCAGTACCTACCTATGAACCTATAAGTCTTGTACCAGACTTCAACTGTTTTCCCTGTCCTAAACATATGCATTATATTACTTCAGTCCAGTGATTTTCTTCTGGAAACCGTGTCCACTCTCCCTAACCTTGGTTCTCAGGCCTTGTCTTGTTTTGCAGTCTTCAGGTACCTACCATGGCCTAACTGCCTCGTTATCTAGCATTCCATATACATATCTTTCCCTTGAGAAAGGAGAATTCTGTAGCATTCCCTTAAGAACTATTATTTCTGCACATCTCATGCTTAGCTAGCTAAATTATCTTTTCCTTTGTAATAAACTGTCTTTCCCTGAAAATGAATGAATACATGAAAACATAGGTCACACTTATGGCACTTGCTTGGCGTGAAGCTGGATTTCCAGGGCAGCCATTATCTGGAAGGGGGGTGGACAATCTCAGTTAACAAATTGTTGGGTGGCTGTAAAACAAAAGAAAAAAAAGCAATTACCAATATGTACAGTAGAGGGGAAGTTAGTGAATAAACAACAGAATGTTGAGAAAACTATGGGAAGAAAAGAGCAGTAGTTAAGAAAAGAAAAGAAGAAAGGAAAAAGCAGTTACCAATATGAATGGTAGAGAGGAAGTTAATGATAGAACAGCAGTAGATAGAGAACGCTACGGGAGGAAGGGGAGGAGTGGGCCAGAGAAATGTGAAACTGAAACATAGAGCAAAGTTATGGTTTACTTTCAAAACTTAGGTTGGCACTTACGCAAATCTGGGAAGGTTGAAAGGTTGTTTTCAAATTTTCCTAATGCCACCCCAGAAAATGTTTGAACCACATTAACGAATAATCGTGTGCATTCGCTAATGTGGACTCGACCTTCTTATAGCAGATCGCACTATAGCGGGGATCGGGAAATTAACCCTTTTCTCAGTGTAGTGCGATCTCGGAGTTGGAATATATAATATGCAGGGGGCTTGCCTCCTGTAAAAACATTACTGATAACACAGACTTTTGACAATGGAATTTCCTGTGTGCAAATGTCAATTCCATGTTGCCATTTCTGAAATTTTGGTAATTTGTTATTACCAATTTCGGTAAACTGGTTTGATCAAAAGGTGGAAAATTATTTTGATTTTGCACATTTTGATAGTAAACCCAAAGTTACAATACTAAGTAAAGGGAGCACAGAACGGAAAGGAAAACAACTACGTACCAACCCTATACCGAGTAGACAATGACAGAGAATTTCACTAACAAGTGACAGCAAACAAGTAATAAATAACAAAGTTTGAATATGCAGTCTGCTTCAGAGGATGAGGAACAAGGCACAGATTTCATTCACTAACAACTAATATATCTGTTTAAATACAGTACAATTGCATGAAATAATTATCGGAAGCCATGATATACGGGTTCAGCTTGCGGGTATGGTGATGAAACAGTTAAATAAGCAGTGTAGACTTAGTTTGTTAACAGAAAGTGACATTTATACAGGTCCTGGAATAAGAACTCTTCCTATAAATGCTAAACTCATGTGTACTGAGTGCAACTGAAGTAGCTGTAGCATTCTGTTAGAAATACAAAGTCACACCGTCTCACAATTACACCCACATCCAAAAGCAGAAAGCAGTTATGATTTGTATAGGGAGACTCGGACCATGTAGAACATTAACAAAAAATAGTCTCCATGACACAGATAACAACAGCGTTATTGTAACAGTACTAAACAATCATGGTTTCTCACTTCAGTTCACTTTATAGGTAGGAATTAGTTCATAATTTCAATATGGGGAGTCGGACCATGTATACCTTTAAAAATACCATTTCTGTGATGAAAGAAGCTAAAGCGTTTCTTGTACTGGATTAGATCACACAGTCGCAAATATAAAATCCACTTCCATACATAGAAATTAGGTAATTATTCAGATGGTAAAGCACAGACCATGTAAAACCTTAAACAATACATCATTCTAGAGGGTAACACTTATGTGGTGAGCAAACTAATCTCAGGAAGCCAGGAGCTGGAGCTAAGGTCTAGGCTTTGTGATTTAAAACTGGCACCCACCACTTCTTAGGTACTTAATAACTTCAGGTAGGACATTGTAAAGTGTGTGTGGGGGGGTGGCTGTAGGACTACCAGACGTCAGTCTGAGAAAAGTATTTGGGGTTAGAGTAAGGCAATAAGGTGTTATGAACACAAGGACTGGTCCTGAAACCCAAGAAGCCAGTAAGGAAAAAAGATGAGCAGTTGTTGTAGGCTGAAGTCAGTGCCATGGCTAGAACTAGAAGTTAAGTAATCCATTTACAGCGTGAGAGTAGGGGAGTTACAATATCAAACGTACGCTGGTGTCAGAAAAATATGTATTAATGTGTGTATGGTTAATGCTAATTAGAAGCTAAATGAGTCAACACGTTTTTAATTCTATTTTCAAAAATAATAAACAGTTTGTTTCTTTTCCTAACCTCTTCCATTCAGGATTTGCAGTTAAGAAAGTCATTCAGTTTAAATTTTATGAAAGTGCTTCACATTCTAGCAGCTCTTCAAATTCAGTACTCTGATACACAGCCTCAGAAACTGATATATCTATAAATTCTTTGATTAATTTCTTCATGCAGGGAATTCCACAACAAACACAAACTCCTATTAGGAGTAATCCCACACCAATGGCAATCAAGATGTTCATTAGGATGGAACCCCACCCCCGCGAATAAATTCTGGAAAAAGTCCGTCAGACGGTTTGGGCCTGGCTTGGTCATGGCCGGCACTTGCTGAATCACCTCAAGGTAGTCATTAATTTCGTGCTGGTGATCTGGTATAAACGCACAGCATTCTTCTTTGATTAAAGCGCACATACCACCCCTCACCACTAGGGTGAAGTCAAGAGCCATTTGGTTCTGGAGCACTACAGTTCTCATAGCATTCAGTTTATCAGTTATCAGTTCAAGAGCAGAGAAGGTTGCATTACTCATTACTTCGAGAAGTTTAGACAGTTTACGCAGCTCCCAAATCGATTTAACTGCGCCATATGCAGGTAATATGCCTGCCCACGATATGACAGTGTCACTCAAGTCCATGTGCGTAAGTTTGGTACCCACAGTATGATGGTCCTTCCAGCCTGCCTTGATCTGTCCCACTGGATTTTCAGGCTTTTTAACAGCTTTCTTGGCCACATCTCGGGTATTTCAAATATTTTCCTGAGGCAAAACTGCAGTGTGTCGTATGGCCGGGACCAGGTACATCAAAAAACAACTGCCGGACCAATTCTCAGGTAACCATTTATATGCTTTTTTACCACACACAAAATAACAATCCTCTACTTTAGTAGTTACTTTGTTACGAAAGGACTGCCCTGCATGAAACATTTTCCTATCTATTACAGATAAGTGTTTAAAAAGTACAGGATTACGTTGCACTTGATCAAGAGTCTTGTGCATGGATTTAAGAAATGAGTTATAATCTGTATTACAAGATCCACCCAGATTGTTTGCTTTTGTACATTTATATTGTATAGTCACATTACATTTACTCCAACCCACTTGTATAGTGCCGTTCTTATAAAAACATACAATTCCCTTTTGTGTCACAGGCAAATACAGTGCTACCTTATCATATACTTTAATAGATACTGTGTCAAAAAACAGATTTTCCCAGGTCTCATTGATCCCTAGGGGGATAGCAGTCATTAGTAGCCCCCCATATGCTGTTGGTATGGCTGTTCAGATCCAGCACATCGAAACATTAAAAGTCTCAGCATACACACGTGTAATTGCCTGATAAGTGTTAAAGTTTGGGTGCCAGTCTATGTTTGGTTCATCTAGCTTAATCAGTTCAACTTTTGTGGCTGGAAAAAGGAAAGGCCACAACAAAAAGAACAATGTTATCAGCATAGCTATCAAAATAATCATGCAAGTTTTCTAAGGTTGTTCAGTGTCTCTATTCACTCTGTACCTGGTCATTCTGTTCTCGTTGTACAACAGTAACAAAGTTTTTGTCTAGTTCAAATTTCTTAACCAGTTTACAGTGTGTCAAATGAATCCAGGATGCTCGCTCCGCGATCTTGACTGCAGTGGGTGTCGACAGTAGTACCTGGTATGGCCCTTCCCACTTCGGAGAACTCCAATTCTTTTTCTTCACTACCTTCACCCAGACCCAGGTGCCTGGGGCTACTGCTGCTTCCGATTTCGTTTGCTCTTTATCTGAAACAGAATTTAACTGCAAAAGTTTGTTATTCAAAAATCGCCTCATATACCCTGCAAGTGAACTGTCAGCCTCCTGCTCTGCAGATATGAGAGGTTTCCATTGAGGTGTATAATATGCCCTCCCAAACAAAATTTCAAAAGGAGTTAATCCTTTTGCATTTGGAACAGTTCTCATGCTCAGCAGAGCCAGAGGTAAACAGTGCACCCAGTTCTTTTGTGTCTCACTAATCAATTTCCTAAGTCTACTCTTCAACACCCCATTATGCCTCTCTACTAATCCTGCAGATTGGGGGTGGTATTTACAGTGTTTTTTTAATGATATCCCGAAATAGCGACTAAGTTGTTGTATTGTTTGGTTTACAAAATGTGCGCCATTGTCACTATAAATCTTTTCCAGTATGCCAAATCTAGGTATAATTTCTTTAACAAGGACCTTTGCAACAGTAGCTGCATCTGGATTTTTAGTTGGAAAAGCTTCCATCTATTTAGAAAACATATCTATAATGACAAGGCAGTACTTCTTATTTTCGCATTTATTTAGTTCTATAAAATCCATACAAATAGTATGAAACGGATATGGTGGAGTAGGGAAACTCCCCTGCTTAGGTTTCAATGCCCCTTGTGCATGATGCTTGTTACAAACATGGCATGCTGCACAAACATTTTTTGTGTAATTAATAAATCTGTACGTCATAAACACTCGATTCACTAACTGTACCACCCCCCCTGTTGAGACATGGCTCTGCCCATGGCTCAACAAAGCTACATATCTAAACAAGTTAGATGGTAAGATTGGTTTCTTTTCCTTGGAGATGTACAGTCCCTTTTCAAGGATTACTCCTCGTTTTATCCACTTTTGTTTCTCTACATTTGTAGTAAGTGTCTGCATTGTTTTTAACATTTCTAAATCTAAAATCTCAGAAGGTTGTAATTCCTCACTCAAAAGAAAAACTTCTGAAGCTGAAGCTGCCTGTTTTGCAGCTGTATCAGCTCTCGCATTACCTTTTGAAATTCTATCCTGTTGCTTGGTATGAGCTACGCATTTGCAAATAGCTACTTTCTGAGGTAACTGAATAGAGTCTAACAAATCTAAAATAAATTGCACATGGTTAATTGGTTTACAAGTAGATGTTATCATTCCTCTATTTTTCCACTGTTGCGCAAAAACATGTACAGTAGAAAAAGCATACTGACTGTCAGTAAAAATATTCACTCTCTTACCTTTTGCTAAGGTACATGCCATTGTCAAGGCAATCAACTCTGTTGCTTGTGCAGATAAGTTGTGTGGTAAAGGCTTCGCTTCTAAAATCTCGGTATCAGAAACTACTGCATACCCCATTAGGTTCTGTCCCGTAGGACCCCTCCTGCACGAGCCGTCCACATAGTATGTCACCTCAGCATCATCCAAGGGAACATCTGTAAGATCTTTTCTAGGTAGTGTCTTTTGCTCAATCTCCTGCAGGCAGCAATGTGGTTTACCATCTGCAGGGGTTGGGAGCAAGGTTGACGGATTCAAAGTGGTGCATCGTTCAATTGTCATATAAGGTTGGCTCAACAGTATAGTCATACAGGAAAGATGTCTAGCAGGACAAAGATATGCTACTTTTTCTTGCAGTAAAATAATCGCGACTGCATGAGGCACTCTCAACGTGAGAGGGTGGAACAATACTACTGAGGCTGAAGCCTGCACTGCCATTGCAGCTGTGACTACTGCTTGTACACAGTGGGGCAAGGATCGCATGCCACTGGGTCTAACTGTGATGAATAGTAAGCTATGGGGCGTTGTTTGTCCCCATGCTGTTGTGTTAACACTGATGTCATATAACCTTGCTTACAGTCTACGGTTTGGAAAAATCGCTTATGATAGTTTGGTAATCCTAAAACTAAGGAAGATGCTATCAGTTGTTTCAGTTTGCAGAAAGCTAATTCTGCTTCTGGTGTCCACTGTAATAAATCCTGTGCTGCCATCGGCTTTTTGAATATCAAGTTAGTCAGCGGAGCAGATTCCAAAGCATAATTTGGTATCCAACTCCGACAAAAGTTAGTAGTTCCCCATCATTTCCTTCTTGGTTGTTGGTCTAGGTGCTTGTAATATGGCTGTTTTTCTGTCTTCATCTAATATTCTGCCCTCTTTGGATATTACATATCCCAGGTATTTAACTTGTTTTCTCCAAAGTTGCAGCTTGTTCTTGTTTACCTTGTGTCCTTGAGTAGCTAAAAGTTGTAATAATGCTATAGTATCTTCTCTGCATATGTGTGTATGCTTAATGCTAATTAGAAGCTAAATGAGTTAACACGTTTTTCATTCTATTTTATATGCATTGTTTTATATATAAAATGAGTTTCATATGAGACTGAAAAGATGTTTTTGAAACTGCAGTATGCTTTCTGAAACTTGCAAGGTGCCCTCTGACCTAGTAACTGCTAGCACAGCAATATTCATGTTTATGCCTTTTTGAAATGTACTTGAGAAGCAGGTGCTTATCTGCTAGGTCAGGAAGAAATGAATGAACAATGCTATATCCTGTAAATGTAATGATTCTAAACAATCAGCTCTGTTCGAAGTATGAGAACATGTGCAGCTGCGGTAGCTTAGAGATAGTGTAGACAAAGGATTATTAGAGAAATGAACTGCTAGCTTTGTGCTCGAATTAGCCACAGTACCTTGAATGGTAACATTACATGTATCTAACCGGTGGTAGCCAAGGTCATGTTGTTTTCCTTAGGAAGTTTCTCACAAAAATTGATAAATCAGCAGAAATTCATGAGACTAATTGTTAATAAACGATGATGAAAAGACTTGTGATTTGTTACGTCAGCTTGGTAGGCAATGTCTTATTAGAAAGCATATAAAAATGAAAGTATTTCCTGTTTCTAGTTAGACAAACTCTGTAATAGCACGTTTTTGTCTCCTTACTGCAAGATTAAAGTGCCTTAACCTGAACCTACCGTGTTTTGATAATTTTTAAAGTATTTTTTCCTTTGACACTGGCCACTATAATTCCTATGCTGCAGGCTAGGGTTTGCTTAATAGAGAAAGAGAAAAAACAAATCCAATGCCAAAAACAAAGATATAATAGTAGTGGGATGGGGGGGTCTAGAATATAGCAGCCATGTTAGTGTGCACATCACTACCCTAATTTAGTCAAATGCACAGGTTAAGTCAAACTACAACTGCAGTTGGATAACAGAGACGTACGTACAGCAGTACCTTGAGGTTGAGGTCACACATGGGGCACTTGCTTGCTGTGAAGTTGAACTTCCAGGGCGGCTGTTATAAGGGAGGGGGGCTGGACAATCTCGGTTAACGGACTGCTGAGTGAGTACAGCAGTAGCTTGAGTTTGAGGCCACACTTGGGGAACTTGCTTGCAGTGAAATTGGATTTCCAGGGTGGCCGGTATCTGGAAAGGGGGTGGACAATCTTGGTTAACAAACTGTAGGGTGAGTGGTGAGCACACTACTCTCAGGGGCCAGGAGCTGGAGCTAAGGTCTAGGCTTTGTGCTTTAAAAGTCTGTATCCAATAACATTTCTTCTATTCCCCACCAGATTCCAAACCCTCTTTCTTATGCTCACCCTTTTATCTCAAGCTACTAACTATAAAAGACATTGCAACTGCCCTACAGCAAATACATATTGATAGCCCACCCACTACTGATGGCCTTCCCCCATAGTTCATCTACCACTTTAGGTAATTCTCCCCAAAACACATTTTCAATCTATGCTTAACCCAAAAGACAATGCTTAATATTCAGAAATCAGTAACAGTGATCCCTGTACATAAACATTCCAGTCACCCCAAAACTTTACACTAGTGGCCCATCTCCATGCACCCAACCGTCAGAAAGCTCCTAGGAAACTCACGTCATCCCACCACATACAATATATCAGAAAATACTCAAGTTTCTCATGCACACAACTTGGCTTTTGGTCAAGCAGTAGCACTGTGAATGTAATCTAGATCCTGACAGATGAAATATTAAAACCAATGAATACCGGACAGTCCACAGGCAGCATCTGATCTTGTGGACCAGATGCTTGTATTACACCACTTGTTAAACATAGGACTCAGTCAAGACACTAACACTATTTCCTGGTTCAGAAATTCTCAGACTGTCAACTCTACTGTGAAAATTAATTCATCCATCTCTCTCATTTCCATACTCAAAAATAGGTGTGCCCCAAGGCTCAATCCTGTGTTCCCTCTTTTTTTCCATTTACAGTAATAAACTTCCCTTGAGCTACCTCATCTGCCACTACTTCTTTAAGCAGATGATTTGGTCCTAGACCACTTAAATCATTCAATCCCACTGCTACAAAGGAGCTCCAAGCAGACTTCCACTCCATCATCAGTTGGTCAATAACAAGTACCTACTACTAATGCCACCAAAACAAGACCATGCTTTTAATAACAGCCAAAAAACTACTAAACTGCCCAATGTCTGACCGTAATGCCATCTTCTTTAAAATTAATATCATACGTAATAATTTGATATTTTGGCAAAGAATCCCAGCCTATATTATTAAATTAAAGGGATTTAAAGAGTGGCTACTAAAAGAAATAACATTATTTTGGATATTAATGACAATAATACAACATCCAAAGCAATAGTATGGGACTCTTTAAAATTTTATCTATATTGCATAATCAAAAATTGGAATTTGAACAAGAGAAAAGAATGGGAAAGCGAACTAATCAGATTACAGTCAAGAATTGATATTTTAAAAAGCAAAATAAATGCTAAGGACATACAATCTAACAATGAACTAAAACAACTTAATCTAGAATATATACAAATCTTAAATCATAAAGTTACAGTAAATTTAGAAAGACTTAAATTGCAATCCTATTCAGTAAATCTTAAAAATATGCATAAATTAGCAGTAAAATCAAACATTTTATCTATCTCTAAACATATAACAGAGATTAAAGATGAAACAACTAACAAACACAAATATGTTTCAGACCTAGAAAATATTCTAGAAGTATTTAGAAAACACCATGAAATTATAAACCAAGAGAATGTAAGTACTGATTACAATGATATGAGAGATGATTTCTTAAAAGTTAATATTAAAAAAAAATTAACAAAAGAACAAAATACTAAATTGTTCAAAGCAATTTGAATTTTGGCCTAATGGGAGGGTGGCCTAATGGTTAAGGTGTTTGCCTTACGAACACAAGGTGCATGGTTTGAGTCTCACAAAGGATAACTGGCTAAGCTTAAAATGGCTCACAAGGGCAGTTAGCTTAGTACTAATCTATGAACCTATGAATAACTTTAAAAGAACTAAAGGAAAGAATTTTGAACATAAAAAATAATAAATCACCAGGTCTAGATGGTTTAATTGGGGAAATATATAAAATATTACTGGATGAACTAATGCATACTTTATTAGAAGCTTTTGAAGAATTTAGGAAATATTAATTTTCAATACCCTCCTGGAAATATGCCATGATATCTCCAATTTTGAAACATAGCCTCTTATCATCCAATATCATTGTTAAATGTAGACTAAAAAACAGAGACTCCCTATGCTGTGGAACAAAATCCCGGTACATGTGAGGCAGAGCACCTCTCTGGCCTTGTTCAAGAGGAATCTTGACCAATGGATGGGAGATTGCAGATATACCCCAGGGATTACTTCAGTGTCACTGCTTGACAGAAGCACAGCAAAATGATAGGCATAGTTTTTATTCAAACTAAAGGGGTGGCGAAAGCCACATAACTATGGGCTAGGCTTATAAATGCCCTTGGGCAGATAGCCTAGTATGAACCTATGAACTACAAAATTTTTATATCAATTCTTGCTAACAGACTAAGCCAATTAATGCCTAATCTAAACGGGTTTTATTTTGAATAGAAAAGCTCATGATAATAAGATTGCTATCCTTAACAGAACATGCAAATAAGAACAAAAAAGAACTATCAATCATTAGTTTAGATTTAAATAAAGCTTTTGACTCCATAAACGGGTCCTATTTGTTTAAGGCAGTTGATATCTATGGTTTTTCATCTGATTTTATAAATCTTTTAGGTAGACTATATGTAAATTCAATTTCATATGTCAAAATTGGTGCCTTCTTATAAGGTCCTCTTAAAATCTTTAGAGGAACCAAACGAGGATGCCCGCTATCCTCTTTATTATTTGCTTTATCTGTGGAACCTTTGGCCAATTTCATAAGAGAAAATCCTAAAATAAGAGATTTTAATGTTAATTCTAACCATAATTCAAAAATACAACTTTTTGCGGACAATATTTTATTAACAATTGGAGATATAAATTATTCTATTGATTATATTAAACAATCACTTAAAACATTTGAAATGATTTCTGGCCTAATATTTAACCAAGAAAAAACAGAAATGTTAATACTGAACAAAAGGATAGATCGTAAATTAAAAAATAATAGTGACTTTAACTGGTTAAAGGACAAGCTTGAATATCTAGGGGTATCAATAAAATCATCTTGGAAAGAAACCATAAATACAAATTATAAAAAGTCGGTAGTCATGGTGAAAGAATATATAGATAGATGGAATAAAATGTTTTTTTTTTCTTTAAAAGAAAAACTTGTCTTAATAAAGATGATCATTCGACCACAAATTTTGTTCTTTATTCAAACACTAATAGCTTCACTCTCAATGAAATTAATAAAACAACTAAACTCTGTGTTGTTAAAATTCTTATGGTTTCCACAAAAAACAAGAATTGCTTATGCATGGCATTATAAAAATTGGGATGAGGGAGGAATATCATTTCCAAATTTAGAGCTATATGCGGAAGCTATAACCCTTAAATTAGTAACACAATGGTTAAACCCTAATTATAAATCAAATTGTAAAAATCTTCACATAACTTCTCGTTACAAATATAGATTCAAAATTAGAAATAAGTACGTTTTCAGAAAACATTAAAATCTTTCTAGTGTTAAAAGATTATATTTATAATACAAATAAAAATGGAAAATTGGCCCCATTTCTTAAATATATATTAAGTAAATTTAAGAAAAAAATCATTAAATAAAACATATCTGATGGAAAACTTTATCTTTTTAATGTTTCCTATAGTATATACAAAGAAATGTTGATTTGTTCAATGTACCCAAAATCAGAGATATGGACAGCAATGGTTTAGTTTATTGGCACCAATTTTGATAAATAATAATATTCAAGAACCAAACTCCCTTATGGCCAGATATAATAAAAATAATAATAACTGGTTAAATATACAAATTTTCAGAGAATACATTATAAATTAATTTAAAATACTTCAAATGTCTAACATAACATCTTTGCCTAAAATCCTACTACTCCTACGTGAAATAAATATGTTAAATAGTAATAAAACCCTTTCAATATCAAAAATATATAAAACTCTAAAATTAGATCTGCAAATACCAGAAGGGTTGTTTTGGAGTTACAGGGGGAAAAAAATCAGCAATTTCAGCTTTTCAGAAAATGATAAAACGTTAATACTTAAATCAGTTAAACATATAACGTCTCCCTTTTGGAAAAACTTTTCATGGAAATTTATTCATAGAAGTTTTATCACCCCTCATAGAATTACAATAATCTCAAATACTGGTATTAATAAATGCTGGAGGTGTGAAGAGACATTATGCGCAGACTGGGAACATATGTTTCTTAAATGTAAGAATATAAATCAATACTGGTTAGAGTTTAAAGATTTTTCTAAAAGCATTCTGGTCAGATAAGTGCGAAATCTCAGATTCACTGTTATTATTTAATGCCTCCGATGCCTACATGTATTCCAGATACTCAAGTACATCTCTTTGGTCTTTGCTTGCGATAGCAAGAAGAGTTAACACAATAAATTGGAAATCTAAAAATATTCTTTTATTTACGGATTTTATTGCATTAGCTAAGATTGTATTTTATAGGAAATTACAAACTCTATCTTTAAGAACTAATAGAATGACACATAAGAAAATACATTGGTTAAAACTTAAAAAAAATTATTAGATAAAATGTAAATATAAAAGGTCATTACATGTGTTATGGGTATTGTATATAGTTATTGTTACATATACTGTTTTGAACTTATGTTAAATGTAAAAATGTAATATTTATAAAATTCAATAAAAATTTATTATAAAAAAAAATACTAAAATAACTTCCCCCACTACACATTCTTGACTGTCCAAACACTCACTCAGAAAATACCAAATCCTTTAAATATCTAAGTGTCTGGTTAGATCAGTCCCTAAACTTCACTCTCCACCATGATAGCACTAGGAAAAAAATGTAATACCCTTCTATTCTGAGCCAACAAAGTCTCCCTATTCCTGTCCAGGGCCACTAGAACAGAAATAGACTTACTAGGGTTACCACCTGTCCCACTTTGCGAGGGGCAGTCCCTCTCTGGGCAGTTGTGTCCTGCAAAAAAATTAAAAATGGCAAATGTCCTGAGATTTTAGGACAGTATTACTTCCTATATTTTATGTAATAGTTGCATAAAACAGTTATTCTGTATCTGAAACACCTAAATGCTGTAAGAAACAGAATAAGCAACTAAAATGCTACAAGAAAAAGCTTTTATTTAGGCAAAAAACTGATGTTCTGTCCTTTGTACTGGCCATGGGTATGTTTCACCTTGTAAAATCTGACATCTGTACCAAAAATGTCCCACTTTGGGAATTTGAAAAGGTGGCAACCCTAAGCCTTACGACGTATTATTGCAACATTAATAACCTCGTACAATTAACATTTTCAGGCTCCTAAAACTTTTACTGACTTTTACATGCAGTAAGCCTGAAATCCGCAAAGAATACTGTTAGAAACGTTTAATTTCTGAAAAATAAGAAAGTTGTCCCTGTCTTTCTGAGGCTGAAAACTCTCACTTACATCAATTTGATGTTCACTAAGTGCAAGAAAACATCTACGAAGGAGCTTGACTTTCAAGCAAAACAGGGTCATGCCAAACGTACTGAATACAGACACCAGATTGTCCGAAAAGTAGCATTTCTTGGTCTTAACGGATACAACCGACATGGAATTGAAGCCTCCATAATCAGACGTCTTTCTCAAGGGTTGATTTAGGAAGCTCATTTTAAAAGTAGTACAACCAAGTTAAACACTTAGAGGATGGCAGTCCCCCTGCTTTTCTGGGCAGAGTGGTACACAGAATGGCTGTAGGCTGCATGTTTTAAATAACGCACTTGAAGACAGTTGTCCGTTTGCAGGGGGTTCACAACCTCCTGCTTGCGCTTCTTATTCAGATTCCTCTTTTCCAAGCATTGTGAGAGTACTACGTGGAAGTTTATCCACTCATTTGCACTTATACAGTAATATATATAGCTTATAATTGTATATAATTATACAGTCATTTCGTGAAAACATTAATGATTACGGGAGGTTACAAATGTGGTTGCGATAATACGGAAGTAGCAACAAAAGTTATCCTCCTTACCCAGCTCGAATACAGCCTTCCTTTAATGACATCAGCATCAAAAAGGAACACCAAACATATCCAAACTATAGAAAACTACATCTGTATGTTTATCACCCTTTTCACAAAACGTGAACCAACTACACAACCCTAGAAAAGGCAAACTGGCTTCCAGTGCAACAAAGATGTCAGCTTTTCAGGGCTCTCTATTATTCAAACTTGTTAACAATCAAATCATTTCTCAGCTGGCAGTCAAATTTAAATGATCTCCCCTACCACAACCGCACAGGCCACAGTAGCTCTGGTACTTTCCTTCAAGCTGCCAATACCACGCTTTGCTGCACAGACCACTCACCTACCACAACCTCACAGGTCGCAGTAGCTCTGGTCCTTTCCTTCAAGCTGCCAATACCATGCTTTGCTGCACAGACCACTCCCCTACCACAACCTCACAGGCCGCAGTAGCTCTGGTCCTTTCCTTCAAGCTGCCAATACCATGCTTTGCTGCACAGACCACTCCCCTACCACAACCTCACAGGCCGCAGTAGCTCTGGTCCTTTCCTCCAAGCTGCCAATAGCACGCTTTGCTGCACAGACCACTCCCCTACCACAACCTCACAGGCCTCATTAGCTCTGGTCCTTTCCTTCAAGCTGCCAATACCACGCTTTGCTGCACAGACCACTCCCCTACCACAACCTCACAGGCCACAGTAGCTCTGGTCCTTTCCTTCAAGCTACCAATACCATGCTTTGCTGCACAGACCACTCCCCTACCACAACCTCACAGGCTGCAGTAGCTATGGTCCTTTCCTTCAAGCTGACAATAACATGCTTTGCTGCACAGACCACTCCCCTACCACAACCTCACAGGCTGCAGTAGCTCTGGTCCTTTCCTTCAAGCTGCCAATACCATGCTTTGCTGCACAGACCACTCCCCTACTACAACCTCACAGGCCACAGTAGCTCTGGTCCTTTCCTTCAAGCTGCCAATACCACGCTTTGCTGCACAGACCACAGTTTGTTCCTGGTTCAGTTTTGGTCACAACTAAACATGTTTCTTATAAAAGCAGTCAGTTGTCAACGCTACCGTTTGGACAGCATTAACTGATCACCTCAGTACATTTCTCCAGCCTTTGCTACACACTTGATTGCTCTGCTCTACCTAGTCTCAGAGCTGCTGCCCTATTAAACCTTATCACAGTGTTTTATGAAAAGCAGCATTAGAGAAAACCCAGCAAGCAATGAAATTCACCATCGACCACTTACCTATCGGCTTAAGTCCCAACATAAAACATTTCTCCCCGGGTCTCCTTGTACCAAGTTGGAGTTTCCCGGCAATCAAATGTCAATAAATGTCAACAAACAAATAAATGTATACATTAGACTCAGATTATGCTACGCAAGTCTGATTCTGGCATATATCCCTCGTAAACTCGCAGCTGATGCTCTGGCCTACCCAGTATCCATCTTGATTAACCGATCTCTGTCAGAAAGTTACATTCCCACACTGTGAAAAGTATCACATATAATTCCCCTCCACAAAGGTGGACCCTCCACAGAATTAACCAATTACCGCCCCGTAGCTATTCTCTCTCCACTCTCCAAAATACTAGAGAGATGCATACACTCTCAGGTCTCAGACTACCTCCTTACTAACAACCTCCTTTCCAATACTCAGCATGGTTTCCGACCAAACCATAGCACCACCACTGCCTTACTCTCCTTTACTAACACTATCCTTTAGCATAAAAACAATGGCTATCTCTCCTCTGCTACTTTCCTAGACCTACCTAAAGCATTTGACATGGTCCTACACAAAAAACTTCTCTCTGTCCTCAATAACCTATCCTTCTCTCAATCAGTCACCAACTGGTTTCAGAGTTACCTGTCTGACCGCCAACAATCCGTTGTATGGCAGAATGACATATCTCCCCAACTACCTGTCACCATAGGGGTTCCGCAAGGATCCATCCTTGGACCCCTGCTCTTCTCTGTTGTCACCAATAATCTAGCCTCTGCCACCAAACATGGCACACTAATACAATACGTAGATGACTCAACCATCATCTGCTCAGCCCAGTCCCTACCCAAACTGCAAAAGTCACATAGGAAGTCTTTTCATAGGTTCATAGGTTTATACTAGGCTATCTGCCCTAAGGCATTTTTAAGCCTAGCCCAAAGTTTTGTGGCTTACGCCACCCCTTATATGAAAAAATACTGTGCCCATTAGTTTGTTGTGCCTCTGTCCAGCAGTGACACAGAGATGATTCTCGAGGTAAACCTACGATCTCCCATCCACAGGTCAAGATTTCTCTTGAACAGAGCCAGTGAGGTGCTCTGCCTCACATGGACCAGGATTTTATTCCACAGCATAGGGAGTCTCTGAGTGATAAATCTATCCCTCCAGCACGTCCTATTTATATCCGTGCTAAGGTTTAAGTCGCTTGCTCTAGTGGTTTTGGTGGATTTGGATTTTTTGAGGTGGAGCATGTCCAGTAATTCCGGGTTGGACATGGTCTTGTATGTCAGGCACATGTCACCTCTGAGCAGACGGTGTGTGACTGAATAGAGCTGGAGTTTCTTCAATCTGGCAGCATATGACAGATTTTGGAGTCCCTTTATTCTTTTGGTGAGGAACTTTTGGGGTCTCTCCAATTGCTGCAGATGTCGGGTGAGATACATCCCGAATGGGGCATTGTACTCGATCATTGGTCTGATAAGTGAAGAGTACAGGGGAACAATGATCTCACTAGATCTGGATGTGAATCCCTTCATGATCAGGTGTGCAATGTAGAAGGTCTTTCTAACCACTTTAGCAACGTGAGTGTCAAAAGAAAGGCCACTATCAACCTGGGTCCCCAGGTAACTGATAACCTCTTCTGTGCTTAGTGGATTGCCACCTATATGGTAGCTTGGGGTTACCTTGTTTTTCCCGAAGGGTATGGCTATACATTTTTTGGCGTTTAACTTCAGGCCATGGCTCTGGCACCAGCTATCTGTTTCCGTGAGTCCCTTCTGAAGGATATCCATGTCCAATGCACTTTCCACTATGGCACCCAGTTTGCAGTCGTCTGCAAACTTTGTCAGCCAAAGTCCTCCTATGTTGGCCTGTACTTCTGAGAAGTAGATGCCGAACAATAGGGAGCCAAGGACCGAGTCCTGTGGGACACCACTTGTGACCGGCTTGGAGTCTGACATAGCGCCAGCAACTCTAACCCTGTGGGTTCTGTCCTTAAGCCAGTTTGCAACCCATCTTGTGACATATGGGTTTACATTTAAGCTGGTAAGTTTTTCTACAATACCCGAGTGGGGTATTGTGTCGAAAGCCTTTGCAAGGTCAAGGTAGGCTGTATGGACTGCCTTTCCTCATCAATGGCCTTGGTGACTGTTTCGGAGAAGTCGACCAAGTTCAAAAGGCATGATCTGCCCTTGACGAAGCCAAACTGGGTCGGGTCCAATGTCTGCAAGTCCCCTATATCTTTGTTTATGAGCTCCATTATGATCCTCTCCATAGCTTTGCAGACTAGACTTGTTAAGCTTATGGGCGGTAATTACCAGGGTCCGTGAGGCACCGCCTTTGTGGAGTGGGACCACAGTTGCCGTACGCCACTCCTTGGGCACGTATCCTGTGGTAAGACTGAGATTAAACAGCTGCCTTATGTGCGGGTTTAATTCCTCATTTAGCTCGTGTAGCACACAGCCGGGGACACCATCTGGTCCCATTGATGCTGTGTTTTTAGCTTTAGAGAGCAGCTTTCACCTGCGCATTTGAGATGTCTGGGAGGCTACACTCCGCTGGGATAGTTATCTCTCCTTTAGGGGGGTGAAGTTTGCACTGAACCTGTCTGCCAGTATATTGGCAATGTCTGTGGGTTCAGTGATTTTTGTATCATTTTGGACTAATTCTGAGCATATCTGGGAGTTTCCACCCAGGTTCCTAACATAGCTGAAAAAGGCCTTATGATTGTCCTTTGAATCCATGGCAATTTTTCTCTCGAAATTGGCCTTAGTTGATTTTATGAGTGCTCGTATTTTTTTACTAATAATGATCAGGGGTGACTTCCCTTTTATGGATTTTGTTCTATCATGTAATAGCTTTCTCCTCTTATTGTAAAGTTTGTTAATGGCTGGGGTCCACCAGACTGGACGTTTGGTTATCCGATGCCCAATTAATACTCAACCCAAACAAAACTAAACTACTCATCTTCCAACCCAACAAACATACTCAAAACAACTCTCACGTTAACATCACAGCAAAAGACAACACCACTATATACCCAACTGAACACACCAAATTGCTAGGAGTGGAAATAGACAATAAACTAAAATTTGACATTCACATATCCATGACCATAAAAAAGTCCACAAAAAACTAGGAGTGATATATAGAAATAAGCAACTTCTCACCAAAGCAGCAAAGATTTCAATAGCAAATTCCCACCTTATCTCCACTATACTTTATGCCTCTCCAATATATACCAACCTAAGGCAATGCGATCGAAACAAGCTAGAGACCTGCTACAACAAAATCGCCAAATTCGCCACAGGGGCATCCTACCGTAGTCACCACTGTCTCTCACTTGCTGAACTGGGCTGGCTTGAACTCCCTCACCTCCTTCAGTGGTATCAACTCTCACTCGCCCACAAACTAGTAAACCATCCACTAAATGTCCCATCCCTCCAGAATCTAATCCAACCCTATTGCATCACCAGAGACCACTAAGATCCAGCAACAAAAAATCACTTGCAGATCACTAAAGCCAGTAACTCTGCTGGTAAAGCACTATTCTCTTGCACCATAGCCAAATTATGGAACTCCCTCCCACCCACAATTACCTCCATACCATCATGCACCCACTTCAAAACTTTACTAAAAACGCACCTAAAAACATGCTGGCTATGCCCTCGCGACTCCTAATCTAATATCACCCACCCAATCCAACCACTTTCTTTCCACCCCACTAACTACCTTGATTATAGTAAGCTCATATGCTCATAAGCCTAGTACTTATTATACAGCAGGAACTTCTTATTGTAACATTTGTTAATGTATGTTATGTACTTCACAGATAAAGATTCTAGTTGTTTACTGATGTACTATGTTGTTCATCTGTAAATATGTTGTAAATAACTGCTATGTTAAATTGTTAATCGCCAAGTAATCCAATGTAACTACTGTCTGTTTATTTTAACTGTGGAGCTTTTCTCCCCGGGCCTCCGCTGAAAATGGATCTACGTCCAGTCTGACATTCCCGGTAAATAAATAAATAAATAAAATGTTTTTTTTTTTCCTGTTTACAGTCGGTGATACACTGGAGTTTCATACCTGTTGTTGAGAAAACAGATGCTGATGCTAAACATGTCATTGTTTATTTAAATGGCCTCGTCATGTCCTCATATTTTTGCAAATTCTTTTGCCAACGGAAAACTCGTTGCTCTTAACTTGCCAGATTTTACCTCACATAATTTTATTTATTTTACATTTGTTAACCGAGGGTGTCTGATTGAGCCGAAAAGGCCCTGTGTGTCGTAAAACTTTCGATTCTGTAGTAAATCGCCGAGAATTTCAGTCAGTAATGCCAGGCAGACCCACGTTGTTGCTCTTCTACTAACTTTTTAAATGGACAGAAAACAGTATTTGTATACCGACATCTGTATTGTTGACGGCTACTTATACACGGTCCAGTGAGCTCCATTATGGCCACAAACTTAAAATACATAAAATAAATGTCACTAAATCCGGGCTCTGTTCCTACCCAGGGCTCTCCCGTTCTACAAATTTGGCTGAAAAAATGAAACGAAGTTGTGATGTAAAAGCTAATTTACATACCCATAATGCTTGGATTTTTCTAATCTACACTGATACTGCAGTGATAATTTTTCTTCCAGGGTATGAAGAACTTAAAAATAATTTATTCAGTAACAATGTCAGATTAAACCGTTTATTTTTCAGTCGTTAATGATGTTATGTTTTATCGTCCTTATATTAATAAAGATGCAAAGACATGCTGTGGAAGCCGAACGAGTACTTTTCACCTCTGTACTACCTCACGGTAGTTAATTTTTGGGGTCTCGGTGGTGTGTGTGTGTTAATGCCGAGACTAAAATCAGTTAAAAATAGATTATGTACTTAACCTAGTTGTGTTAACCTTTGCCTTTTTTTTTTTTTTTTTTTTTGGTGTTATAGCGACTAGAATCTCTGTTTATTGGTATATTCCTTATTGAACTTTTTATAAAAAAATGCAAATTCTGGAATGGAAGTAATTATCTGACGATTAATATATATATATAGATGTTAAGATTACCGCATTTACCTGATCAGTAACGCACTTATTTTAAGGATAAAATTCAGTCCCCAAATCTGGACAAGGCCTAAAATTATGTGTGTTGGGGGGGAGTCAAAGGCCCAATAACAGGGACAGATTTTACATATTGTTCTTATACACTTAGACAATTGCTATATTAACAATGTTTGTGTTAGCATATATTTTATAAATAATCTTTTGGCTGTTCCCGTTAGGGGTTGCCACAGCAGATCATCTGTTTCCATTTCTTCCTGTCCTCTGCATCTTGTCCTGTTACACCAACCACTTGCATGTCCTCTCTCACCACATCCATAAACCTTCTCTTAGCCCTTCTTACCTGGAGCTCCATCCTAGCATCCTCCTCCCAATATACCCAGTATCCATCTTCAGCACATGTCCAAACCAATGCCATCTCCCCTCTCTGGCTTCATCTCTAAACTGTCCAACCTGTGCTGACCTTCTGATATACTGATCTCTAATCCTGTCCATCCTCCTCACACCCAATTAAAATCTTTAACTCTGCCACCTCCATCTCTGACTCCTGTCTTTTCTTTAATGCAACCTTCTCCAACCCATATGACATTGCTGGTCTTACTACCATCTTGTAGACCTTCCCTTTCATTCTTACGGGTAACCATCCGTCACAAATCATTCCTCACACATTTCTCCACCCACTGCACCCTGCCTGTACTCTCTTCACTTCTCTTCCACACTTACCATTACTCTGAACTGCTGATCCCAAGTATTTAAACTCATCCACCTTTGTCAGCTCTACTCCCTGCATCCTCAACATTCCTCTATCCTCCCTCTCATTCACACCACATATAGTCTGTCTTAGCCCTGCTGACCTTCATTCGTCTTCTGTCTAGAGCATGTCTCTACCTCTCCAGTCTCCTCAACCTGTTACCTACTCTCACTACAGGTCACAATGTCATCTGCAAACATCATAGTCCATGGGGACTCCTGTCTGATCTCAACTGTCAACTTGTCCATCACCACTGCAAATAAGGGCTCAGAGCTGATCCTGATGTAATCTCACTTCCACCTTGAATGCATCCAATCCTCTTACCGTAGACCTCACCACTGTTACACTTCCCTCGTAAATATCCTATACCAACTCTTACATACTTCTCTGTTACTCCCAACTTCCTCATACAATGCCATAACTCCTTTCTAGGCACCCTGTCATATGCTTTCTTGAAGTCCACAAAGACACAATGCAACTCCTTCTGACCTTCTTTATACTTCTCCATCGACACCTTCAGAGCAAACGTCACATCTGTAGTGCTCTTTCCCAGCATGAAACCATACTGCTGATCACTAATCATCACCTCCCTGCTTAATCTAGCTTCCACTATTCTTTTCCATACATTGATGCTGTGACTGATCAATTTTATCCCTCTGTAGTTACTACAGCTGTGCACATCACCCTTATTCTTAAACATCAGTACCAAAGCACTTCTCCACTCCTCAGGCATCCTCTCACTTTCCAAGATTTCATTAAACAATCTGGTTAAAAAACTCCACTGCCATCTCTCCTAAACACCTCCATACTTCCACAGGTATGTCATCTGAACCAACAGCCTTTCCATTCTTCATCCTCTTCATAGCTGTCCTTACTTCCTCCTTGCTAATCCATTACACTTCCTGATTCACTAGCCCCCCCATCAACCTCTCTCTCTCTCTCTCTCTCATTCCCTTCATTCATCAGCCCTTCAAAGTACTCCTTCCATCTGCCCAACATACTCTCCTCGCTTGTGAGTCCATTTCCCTCATTATCCTTTATCACACCTACCTGCTGCACATCTTTCCTAGCTCGGTCCCTCTGTCTAGCCAATTGGTACAGGTCTTTTTCTCCCACCTTAGTGTCCAACCTCTCATACAACTCTCCATATGCCTTATCCTTAGCCTTTGCCACCTCTCTCTTTGCCATGGGCCTCATCTCCTTATACTCCTGTCTACTTTCTTCATCTCTCTGACAATCCCACTTTTTCTTCACCAACCTCTTTCTCTGTATACTCTCCTGTGCTTCCTCATTCCACCACAAGGTCTCCTTGTCCTCCTTCCTCTGTCCATATGTCACACCAGTCACCTTTCTAGCTGTCTCCCTTACAGGCTCTGCTATAGTTAACCAGCTATTTGGTAGCTCTTCACTGCCACCCAGTGCCTGTCTTAACTCTTCCCTGAGCTCCACCTCACAATCATCCTTTTTCAACTTCCACCATTTGATGCTTGGCACTGCCCTCACTCTCCTCCTCTTTTTGATCACAATCTCATCCTACAGACCAACATCCTATGCTGCCTAACTATGCTTTCCCCTGTCACCACTTTACAGTCTCCAATCTCCTTCAGACTGGCCCTCCTATACAGGATACATTACACCTGCGTGCATCTTCCTCCACTCATGTGTATCACACTATGCTCTTCCTTCTTCTTAAAATATGTATTCAACACAGACATGTCCATCCTTTTCGCAAAATCCACTACCATCTGACCTTCTGTATTCCTGTTCTTAACACTATACCTACCCATCACTTCCTCATCCCCTCTGTTCCCTTCAGCAACATGCCCATTGAAATCTGCTCCAATCACCACTCTCTCACCCTTGAGTAGCCTCACTACCACTTTATCCAACTCACTGCAAAATATTTCTTTCTCATCCATGTCACACCCAGCTTGTGGACATATGCACTAACAACATTCATCATCATACCATGTAACCCAGCCACTGGGGGTGCACAAGCCAGTGCATTTCTTCATACCAGTCCCAAGCCTGGATAAATGAGGAGGGTAACATCGGGAAGGGCATCCAGTGTAAAATCTTAGCCAAATGACATATGCAGATAATATTTTATAAATGATATAAAGTCTAAAACTCAAATGTATGTTATTATTCAGTAATTTAGTCCTTCTTGATTTGCCACAAATTTTATGAGGAACAGACCAAAAATATGAGGGAAAAATCTGGACATTCTGCTTAAATCTGGATAGTTGATAGCTATGCATCATTCTGAACCAAACTGTGTTATCGTGTTTTTGCCCCCTCCCCTCTGTGATACGGGCTGTTGGTGTACATTGTGCATTCAGACATATCTACAAAGTTTAGGCAGCTCTGGGCAGGGAATCGGCAGTGATGACTTGTTTGACACCCCAATGCGACTGTCAAGAGTGATGGCACCACTTTGGTATTTAACCCTTTACTTACCTAGTCTGTTTAGAGTTACAATTCTATTTCCTATTTATGTGTGCACCATTTGAAAACATAGTCCACATGTAAACAGCTGTAGAACTGCAATACAGTAATATGACAAAACATAATAAAACAAAATACCCAGCACTTTTCCACTCTTGCTCCCATTGCAAGCAGTTGCTGCTGGAATCGTGTCTGTTGAACAGAGTCAATACTTTAGCTCAGCCTATTCTTGCAGTCATTCAGTTTTTTCAGTCACTCCATCCATATCATTTCTAAAGTGCGGATTATTCACTCTGTTGGAGCGAAATGTGTCTACTATTGAAGTATAAAGAAGCATTTTGCCAGTGCTCCAAGAAGGCATGAATGTAGTTCTCTGTGGCATCTACTTTCAGCAATGTCACACCCCATCCGTACCTCTCAACTGTCCAGATTAATGCAGGATGTCCAGATTTTTGCCTTGTACTTTTGGTCCGTTCCTCATAAATTTTTGTTTTTCTGGCAAATGATTGGCAAACCATTGAGTATGTAAATCAGAAAGTAGGATTCAAAGATGGCTGCCATTCTGTAAACACTGCTGACCTGCAGCTCCTAATAAACCTGAGAAAAATCTGTAACCTGAGTCGATACCAAGAGGTATGAACATCAAATTAAAGTCAAAAAAGATGCATCTACACTTGATTAATCTATAACCAGGAAAAAAAGTGGAAAAAAAAGTCTTTATCTATCAGGATTCCAAGTGATTAGCTAGCTCTGTAGAGAGAAATAAACAAAGGACTGTCTGCATTCTTCATTTTACCTATCAGCTTGGGGAAAGGAAAATGTCACAAGAAGGAAAAAGCATGGAAACAACTACTACCTAAACAAAGCTGTCGGAATTACAGTCACCAGTAAAGGATGGGAGTGCGAAAAAACAAAGAATTACTAGACAGCAGGAACAACAGAAACCAGAGACTAGATCTAAAACTGATCAGCCACTGAACATGGACGATATCAAACATGCTTTATTGCCTATACAAGAAGCTTTAAAGGACCTGACTACTCAAATACAAACTTTTGGAGTTTTATGTAATCAGTTGCTGCAGAGAATGGACAAAACAGAGGCTAGAATTTCAGAAACCAAGGACAAAATAGACTTGATGGAGAGGAAAACAAAGGTACATGATGTGGAGTTACAAGCCATGCAAAGCAAACGTACTGATTTAGAAGCGATGTCTAGGAGAAATAATATTATTATTAGAGGGATCCCTGAAAACATTCAGTATGCAGAGCTAATACCAACTATAACGCAAATACTTGAAGTTTTGTTAAATTATGCTGATGGAGTGAAACAAATTGTTATCGAAAGGGCACACAGAGCACTGAGAGAGGTACAAGCTTCTAATATGCCTAGACCTGTATATGCTAAGATATTGAACTTTCAAGATGTTAGCAAAATACTTTTTACTGCAAAAAAGAATGGTGGCTTTGTTATGTGGAAAAATAATAAAATATCTCTGGCTTAGGATTTACCACTGCAAGTAAGGCAAGCTAGGCAGTCTTTATCTGCATACTGTAAATTTCTGATTGACAAGCAAATTAAATTCCAGATGAAATATCCTAATGTGCTTACATTTATGGTGGATGGGATTAAATACTCTGTTTCTACTAAAAACGAGGCAAATGGAGTGTTTCTGAAGGTTTTTAAAGTTTTACCTGCATCAGAGGGCTGAAAGAAACTTCCGTTGAAACTGGCATGCTCCTGAGGTCAGATCCAGTATCTACTATACTTCGAGGCTTAGGTAATCCTTTGTTCCCTGCTTAAGTCATTTAGGCCTCTGTAAAAGAATAAAACTGTTTGTTTGTGATAATCCGAGGGTCTGCTGGCAGTTTTCCGAATTTTTATGACCACTACGAACTTTTTTCATCGAGTGGTAAACAGGAAATCCCTTGAATGCAGCTGAGAGTGTGGATTTCGATGTAACACTTCCTGTGGTCCGGCTGCAAAAGCGGTCCCCCGTTGCGAGTATTACTGATGGTTTCCTGGTTTGAGAAGCTGAAAAGAACTGATATAATGTGCTAATGTTTTTTTTTAACAAGTAAATAACATTAGAATATGTACGTAAAGCATATAATAACATCTGTTTTTCCTGTTTCTTTTTCCTTATGCTTATAGTTTTGAACCAAATTATATTTTTACAATATATGCAGTGGGTGCAAGGTATAGCACTATATATATAAATATAAATAGGTAAATACCGGCTATTGGGTGGTGTTAATCAGACAACTAATGTCAGTATAGTTAGGAACTAAAGCATGCAATTGCAACTTTGATAATTGGTAGTTGCAGGCACTGTGTATGGTACAGAATTATAATGTGGGATGCATCTATTTTTTTTTGCTGCCTGTTTTTTTTTTTTTGTTTTTTGTTGTTTTCTTTTTTCTTTCTTTCTCTCTCTCAATAAAAGTGGTATATAAATAATGATTGTAACAAAAGGGGTATTTGGGGTAAGTATAAGTAGCTAGTTAATATATTAAAATGTTTTTCTTTAAATGGTAATACTAACTTACAATACAGATTTAGGTTCATAGGTTCATAGGTTCATACTAGGCTATCTGCCCGAGGGCATTTACAAGCCTAGCCCATAGTTTTGTGGCTTACGCCACCCCTTTAGTATGGGGAACTATACCCATTATTTTGCTGTGCCTCTGTTGAGCAGTGACACTGAGGTAATCCCTGGGGTATATCTGCGATCTCCCATCCATTGGTCAAGATTTCTCTTGAACAAGGCCAGCGAGGTGCTCTGCCTCACATATACCGGGATTTTATTCCACAGCATAGGGAGTCTTTGGGTGATGAATCTATCCCTCCAGCGTCCTATTAATAGCCGTGTCGAGGTTTAAGTCTCCCGCCCTTGTGGCTCTGACGGATCTAGATTTTTTGAGGTGAAGCATATTCATCAAATCTGGGTTTGACATGGCCTTGTATGTTAGGCAAAGGTCACCTCTGAGCAAGCGGTAAGCGACTGAATAGAGCTGGAGTTCTTTCAGTCGGGCAGCATAGGACAGATGTTTGAGACCCTTTATCCTTTTGGTGAGGAACTTTTGTGGCCTCTCCAGCTGCTGCAAGTGTCGGGTCAGATACATATTTGCTTAATTAATAGTTGGAACATAAGCTGTAGAGCAATAGCAGTGTTTGTTAGGGAATGTTTAGTTTAGACTTTGTAGTAGCTAAGTTAGAATATATAGGTTGTAAGTTTAGGAAATGTTTTAAGTTTTATTACATGAAGCTTTTAAATATGTTTGTGTTTTTAACCTTGTTCATGTTTTTTCACATATCAGACCTATATAAGTCCTGGTCCAGGGGTAAAGTGGGTAGGCACTGGCTGGGGACGGGATGTAGGAAATGCTTCCAGATTATGTTTAGTATGCAGTTAATACATATCCATTGGATAATTTCCCTTTTATACTATTATTGGATAATTAGACCTGTCGATGTGGGAATTAGACTCATGGAATGTTAAAGGGCTCCAGAACTTGAAGAAGAGGAAGCTGTTACTACACATACTGCTACAGGACAAAGCACTGTTTGCATTTTTACAAGAAACACACTTGTTAAATGATCAGTGGGATGATATTAGGAAAAAGAACTGGATTAGAGCGGTAGTGGCATCAGAAGGTAAGACAAACAGTGCTGGAGTAGCTATTATTATTAAAACTCAATACAAAGACAAGATTTTAGACTCTAAAGTGGATCCAAATGGGCGATGGTGTTATGTTATTTTATCGGATAATGCGTTTGATAAACCTCTTTTACTTTTGAATATATATGCACCATGTAATGACCAACAAAGTTTCATAACATCACTATATCCATTCTTAACACAGTATGATGGTTATTATTTTATTGTGGGTGGGGATTGGAATACCTATCAAAATCCAAAGTTGGATAGGTCTTGTTCACAAAGAGCATTTAATAAGCAGGCTGGGATAGCATTAAATGACTTCAAGGAAGATTTTCAATGATATGACCCCTTTTGTTATGCACATAATATTAATAATGCAATTAAGTATACCTTCTATTCACCATGCCACAAAATGTAGTCTAGGATAGATTTTTTCTTGATATCCAAAGCATTAATTAATTTGGAACCAGTAGTGGTTATACATACTCGATATCTATCGGATCACTCAAAAATTTCGTTAAGGTTTTCTAAAGATTTAAAAGATACAAGAATGCATAGAGGTTACAATTGGTCACTTAATCGAAATCTGTTAAATAAAAAGGATATAATAGATGGAATTGTAAAATATCTGAAAGATTTAACAGATAGGATGAAGCTTCAGGAACATACTCCTGATATTGAATGGGCAGCAGTTAAATCTCAAATTAGAGGATTTCTTTTGCAAAAAGCCTCATATTATAAGAAAAGGCAAAACATTGATATTCAAAAACTAGAAACAAAAGTGAAGCTACTCGAGAAAGAACTGATTCAGAATTTTAATGCTCAAACAGAGAAGGAAATGTTGAAATGTCAAAGGGATCTCTTCTTGCTGCATAATAGTAGAGTAACACTTCAGGAGCATAGGTGTTTAGTGAAATATGCCAATAATGTTCAAATACCATCAAAAGCATTGGCAAGGATTATAAATCAATCGAAAACAACTGTACATATTTCGGAAATACAATGCAATGACACAGTGTATTCTAAAACTGAGGATATTACTGATATTTTCGAAAAAATCTATACCAAGGTTTATGAGGGTCAAATTGATAGGTCTATACATAAACAATGCTAAAAATGTAGTCGGTATCCCTGCTGAAAGGTTCTCTCACCAAAAAGGTAACGAAAAATGAGAATCACAAAAATGAGGAACCAACCACAAGGAATGCGCATAAAGATGTTCTATATGAATCACTGGTATTCCGCCAAAAAACTGATAGCAATCCACTGTATAATCCAAAAGGAGTTCTTTATTTAAAATACAAGAAATGAGCGCTTTCGCGTGGTAAATCCACGCTTCATCAGATATCGTTTAAAACAGCATATACACTGGTATATAACCGCTAAAACGCGGGAAAATTAACTAAATTGTTTAATGCACAAGACCTGTGTTCTAATATGGAGCGCTATGCAAATGCGCTCGTTAAATAACAAATATTACACGCGTCAACAAGCAATTAAACCTCAAAGGCAAATGCCAAGTCTAACTGAGAAATCGCAAAATGTTAGACACAAAATTATTAGTACATACACAAGCATATCCTATGTTAAATCTAAATTATTTATTACAAAGAGCCTGTGTTCTGGTGCTGAACGTTCTGTGAATGCACTCATAAAATGACGAGTATTTTACTAGTCAATAAACAAATGGACCTCATAGACAAGTACTAAATCTGACTAAAAAATCATAAAATGTTAAACACAAAGTTATTAATATATAAACAAATACATCCTGTATTTAATCTAAATATTGGTGAGACCAAAAATCCTAAATAAGTGTCCTTCTGATCGCAAACATAAATCTCAGTGTAAATGTAACGCCTCTGTAAACACAATATGTCATATTATGCGCTTGCCTGGCGGTGATGAAATAAAGGCAAGTTGAGAAGCATGAATCTTCCTTATATAACGTCTTCTTAGAACCAGCTTACTTCAGCTTAAAATATATTATGAAAGAATAATACTGGGATGGTCAGCATTAATTGTCTGGGAGAACGAAACACTTATAAAAAGGTGTTTATATGTATATTATTTGTGTTCCATACAGAAAACACTATCATATAGAACATCTTTATGCGCATTCCTTGTGGTTGGTTCCTCATTTTTGTGATTCTCTATACATAAACAGAATAAAAGATTCTTGCAAAAAATTAATTTTCCAAAATTAGAAGAGAGTCTGTAAGGTGATCTGATTAAACCTATATCTTTAGAGGAAATAGTATATGTAATTCAACATATGAAAGTACATAAGTCACCAGGTCCTGATGGTTTGACAGTTGAATTTTATAAAGAGTTTGCTGATAGTTTTGGTAAAATATTGTCCCATGTATTTAACTACATAATCAGGAATAAAACTAGTGACCCCCACCTTAATGCGTCAAAAACAATCTTTATACATAAAGCTAATTCAGACCCCCAAAGCCCGGATAATTACAGGCCAATAGCATTAATAAATGTGGATATGAAAATTCTAACTACCATTATAGCATGTAGATTAAAAAAAGATTATGATCCATTTAATTTCTAAGGAACAGGCTGGATTTATGGCAACTAGACAAACTAGTGATAATACACTTACACTACATAATATGATGATGTATGCTAAACAAAGCAACTCTAATATTTATGCCCTTATAATAGATGCTCAGAAAGCATTTGATAGAGTGGATATAAACTTTTTGTTTGATGTGTTGCCTTATTTCAATATGCCACGGGAATTTATTCAGATACTACAAATATTATATAGTAATCCGTATACTACATTATATATTAATAAGAGTTATTCTAAAAGAATACAGATTAAAAATGGTACACAGCAGGGTTGCCCTTTGCCCCCCTTATTGTTTAACCTTTATTTAGAACCTCTATTTTTATATATTAAGCAAAATTTGTATCATAATGCACCAATACTTTATAGGAATAAATTAGTAATGTCGGCATTTGCTGATGATCTTATTATTTATTGTACAACCCCAATTTCTGATAGTGAAAAGATATTAAATGTTATAAACGAATTTTCAGAAGTCTCCAATTACAAAATTAATTTGGAGAAAACTAGTATTTTCCCGTTAAGAACCCCTAAACCTTTCTCATTAATGTCCCTGGTGGGGAAGATATCATGTAAAGAAAATATCAAATATTTGGGTATTAGCTTCTCTACGGATAATAAGGACTTTTATAGTAATAATATTAAACGAGTATGGGAACTAATAGTAGCTGATTGTGGCAGATGGAGGAATTTAAGACTACCGGTATTGGCAAAAGTATCAATAGTGAAAATGAATATATTACCACGAATGTTGTATATCTTTAGGTCTGCTCAAGTATCAATTACAAAGACAGTTTTTAAACAAATTCATAAAGATCTAGCTAAATTTATTTGGGAGCCTAAGAAAACTAGACTATTGTATGAGAAATTAATGACCCTGAAGAGTAGAGGAGGACTTGAGTTACCGAATTTTGAAGTATACTATTTAATTGTGAATGCCAACAGGTGTTTAAGAATTGCTAATTACGAAGTAATTAGTACAAAGTGGATACCAACTTGGGTGGTCTTGAATTACAAGCATATTCTAGATCGGAACATAAATCCTAAAGCTTTACCCTTTTTGGATAAAAGTAGTTTGATAAAGTATGGGATTATGGACCACTTAAAAACATATGTGTCATCTTTGCAAAATTTATTCCAATCAGTAGACTTGTTGCAATATATGATGGTTTTTCAGCCTTTCCATAGGAATCCCAAATTTAAACTAAATAATCAGTTGATTGATCTTAGTAAATTCCCATTAATAGTTAATATGACCCTGATTGATGGTTTTAATAAATTTCATTTATCGGCTTTGCAAGTTAGGCAGGAATTGAATCTTCCTAAGTGTTATGTGGTTGTCATGAGACAAATCAGAGAACTTGCTCTGAGTCACTTTGAAAACTTTAAACCGGTAGTCGGAATTGTGGATAAATGCTCTGAATTGTGGCAGGCTCTCCAACAGGAGGTCAAATTTATAACAACAACAAATAAATTAATTAAAGATTTAAAATTCCAGGATAAAATTCTGTTGTCAGGGTACTGGGTAAACAAAATGACAGTAGCAGATAATCAGGTATTAAAAGCAATTGATTTAACAATAAAATCGGTCTCTTTTCAAAAGTTGATGTATACGCAGTTGATGATTTGGAATAATGCTTATTATACTCGTCTGAGGTTACATAAATTTAATCCTAGGAATTCTCCAACTTGTCCATATTGCACAAATCAAACAGCGGATCTTCGTCATATGTTCTGGAGCTGCAAGTGTGTATATAAACTTTGGAACTCTCTTAGAACACAACTACAAAAGATGGGTTATCAAAGTTCAACGTTATCATGGAAATTTATGAGTCTACATGTTCCTCCAAGAGAACTCTCTAGGTCACAAACTATAATATGTATGAATATTTTTTTGCTGATGAAGTTATATATAGCTACAAATTGGTTAGAACCAGACAAGACATCATGGGATAATTTCAAGCTTGTGGCTATAAAGCATATATTAGCACATAAATTACTCCTGAAGCAAAGTAACAAAAATATTAATAATCCGAAAATATGGGAAAAGGTTTTTAACATTATATTAGCATAATACTGTTATTAGGAATATACTAAAGTTTGGATGTATATGTGGAGGAAACAATGTTTTGAAAACATGTATGATATGTATGGACGCAAAGTACTTCTACAAATGTTTCGGCTTTGTTTTTCTTCCCTGGTGTCTTTTTTTTTGGAATAATGACGATTTTTATATGGAAGCATTTCATGTAGATATTGTATATAGTTTTGATAGTAATAGTAGTGAATTATGTGTGTGATTTTATTGTATTTTGAAAAAAATATATCAATAAAAATTTATTATGAAAAAAAAAAGAAAGTAATGGGAGATATCTGAGTTTCAAACTTCATACTCTTCAGAAAATTAATGTTAATGGAAAACCCATTATTCTAGCAACTTTCTAGGTTTATAAAACAATGTTTAAAAATTGTCCCTATTTTTGGGCCTTTCTCCCCTCATTATTTATGGCTTTGTTCCAAGAGGTTGAGCAGTATGACTAAAACTGAGCTGCAAATCTGTATAGACTGGTATCAGTTTCTCTGTGACATCTACATGTAGAAAGTGTACTGACACCCCATTTTACTTGGAATACCTGATGAAATTGTGCAAGTGGATGAAAACCTACCGTTTCAAGCTAAGTATAACAAGGGGTACAAGGTTGCATTGACTCCTGATCCTATGACTGACAGGTGAGTCCTGAGCATATCTGACTGCAGTAAAAAGTGTGGACACTTTACCTTTGTATCCCACTGTGATGCCAGCACTATGTTGCTTATAATAGAAGCACATGTGCTAGAGATGAGTGGGCAGCATAATAGGGTATGTTAGCCCTATGCAGCGTGAACTACATCCATGAGACAGTGATCGTTTCACAGAATTTTGTGAATCCCCTAAAGGAAGCCAACACTAATGCTTTAGAGGCATACTGGTCTTGAGCAATAAAGGACAAATGAAAGCTTGGAGCATTAATGGCTTACGCTAACATCAGGAAATGCAGCAGAGTTTCTTTGGTAAATCTAGCATCACTGCTGCCTACTTTATAGATAACATTCATAGGATCATAGGTAAGTACTAAGCAGTCAGTCTGTTGTAGACCATTAAACGTCCAGCCAAAAAAAGAAAAACTATTCCCCCAGCTACAAGTAGGGCAAGACAGGACAGACCAGTGGAGAATCTTAGGCTGCCCATACAATTATCTAGATTTACCCTGAAGGTGGCAAGGGTGCTACTTTGCTTGACATTTTCTGGAAGTTATTCCAGAGCTGAGGGAATAGATTGTGATTATGAGTATCAAATTGCATCTGATGTATCTGCTGATGAAGGTTTAGTTCTTTTAACCATGCATTTTAGGTGTCATGTCTGACAGGACCTATACCATTAAGGTCAGGGTTACTTGCTGTAGACAGAAATGTCACTTGTGATGTCCAATACTCATTAAAATTTGACACATTCATCAGGGCCTTGGGTACAGATGTTGATAACAGACACTCCTTTGACCATCATGTCTCTGCAGTGGTTAGAAAATCCTTCTACTTTGATCTGGTTATCCTTCAAGGTATCTCCTTAGGGCCCAAAGACATTACACGCCTACTTTTATTCATCCCTAATTAGGGCCACCATTGATTATAATGCACCTTTTGGCATGTACCCCACCAAACATGTAAACCAGCTTGAGAAACCTTTACTCACCAAAGAACTCACAGCTCTCAGTACACTTACAGTAGATATGCTGACAGACAATAGTCTGTGTCACTCTAGTCAGTGTCATGCAGTGTCCTGAGGGGTGATCATTGCTTAACTTCCTGTGCTATAAATGACACAGCACTCTTTCAACTACTTCACTTAAACAGAACAAGTGGTAAAGCAAACCGCTGTTCTAGCAACCTAACCCTTCTGTGTCACATCAGCAACACTAGATGGCATGACATACACCTAAATCGAAGTATCCCATTTCCAAATTATAGTGGCCTTGCCTATCAGACAGAGTACTTCTCTAGCAACCAAAACTAGTCTGGATGCCTGGATGAGTACCTGACTGCAAATGCTCACCAGGGTTATGTGGAGAAAGTCTACTTAATGTGGACGTCACTAATATCAACCAGCACTGGGAGATGGAGCAATGGGGGTGTCACTAATGACCCAACAGTACTGGGAGATGTAGCAATGGGGACGTCACTAATGTCTCACCAGTACAGGGAGATGTAGCAATTGAGACGTCACTAATGTCCCACCAGTACGGGGAGCTGTAGCAATGGGGACGTCACTAATGTTGCACCAGTACGGGGAGATGTAGCAATGTCCCATCAGTAAAGGGACATGTAGCAATGGGGGTGTCACTAATGTCCCATCAGTACAAGGAGATGTAGCAATGGGGATGTCACTAATGTCCCATCAGTGCAAGGAGATGTAGCAATGGGGATGTCACTAATGTCCCACCAGCACTGGGAGATGTAGCAATGGGGATGTCACTAATGTCCCACCACTACTGGGAGATGTAGCAATGGGGATGTCACTAATGTCCCGCCAGTACTGGGAGATGTAGCAATGGGGGCGACATTAATGTCCCTCCAGTACTAGGGAGATGTAGCAATGGGGATGTCACTAATGTCCCACCAGTACTGGGAGATGTAGCAATGGGGTGTCACTAATGTCCCTCAAGTACTGTGAGATGTAGCAATGGGGGTGTCACCAATGTCTCTCCAGTACTGGGAGACGTAGCAATGGGGACATCACTAATGTCTCACAAGTACAGAGTGATGTAGCAATGGGGCTGTCACTAATGCCCAGCAATACTGAGAGATGTAGCAATGAGGGTGTCATTAATGTCCCACCAGTACCGGGAGATGTAGCAAAGGGGGTGTCACTAATGTCCCATCAGTAATAGGAGATGTAGCAATGGGAACGTCACTAACATCCTATCAGTAATGGGAGGTGTAGCAATGGGGACGTCACTAATGTCCCTCCAGTACAGGGAGATGTAGCAATGGGGACGTCACTAATGTTCCACCAGTACAGGGAGATATAGCAATGGGGACGTCAATAACGTCCCACCAGTACTGAGAGATGTAGCGATGGGGGTGTCAATAATGTCCCTCCACTACTGGGAGATATAGCAATGGGGACGTCACTAATATCCCACCAGTACTGGGTCATGTAGCAATGGGGATGTCACTAATGTCCCTCGAGAACTGGGAGATGCTGTAATGGGGTTGTCATTAATGTCCATCCAGTACTGTGAGAGGTAGCAAAGGGGTGAAACTAATGTCCCATCAGTACTGTGAGCTGTAGCAATGGGGGTGTCACTAATGTCCCACCAGTACTAGGAGATGTAGCAATGGTGATGTCACTAATGTCCCACCAGTACTGGGAGATGTAGCAATGGGGATGTCACTAATGTACCACAATACTGGGAGATGTAGCAATGGGGATATCAATAATGTCCCAATATTACTGGGAGACGTAGCAATGGGAATGTCACTAATGCCCCACCAGTAATGGGAGATGTAGCAATAGGGGTATCACTAATGTCCCAATATTACTGGGAGACGTAGCAATGGGAATGTCACTAATGCCCCACCAGTAATGGGAGATGTAGCAATAGGGGTATCACTAATGTCCCGACATTACTGGGAGATGTAGCAATGGGGGTGTCACTAATGCCCCACCAGTAATTGGAGATGTAGCATTGGGGATATCAATAACGTCCCCCCAGTGCCAAGAGATGTAGCAATAGGGACAACATTAATGCCCCACCTGTACTGGGAGATGTAGCAATGGGGACATCACTAATGGTTCACTAGTAGTGGGAGATGTAGCAATGGGGGTGTCACTAATGTCCCTCCAGTACTGGGACATGTACCAAAGGGGGTGTCACTAATGTCTCACCAGTACTGGGAGACGTAGCAATGGAGACATCACTAATGTCCTAATAATACTGGGGGATGTAGCATTAGGGATGTCACCAATGTCCCTCCAGTACTGGTTGATGTAGCAATGGGGGTGTCACCAATGTCTCTCCAGTACTGGGAGACGTAGCAATGGGGACATCACTAATGTCTCACAAGTACAGAGTGATGTAGCAATGGGGCTGTCACAGATGCCCAGCAATACTGAGAGATGTAGCAATGAGGGTGTCATTAATGTCCCACCAGTACCGGGAGATGTAGCAAGGGGGGTGTCACTAATGTCCCATCAGTAATAGGAGATGTAGCAATGGGAACGTCACTAACATCCTATCAGTAACGGGAGGTGTAGCAATGGGGACGTCACTAATGTCCCTCCAGTACAGGGAGATGTAGCAATGGGGACGTCACTAATGTTCCACCAGTACAGGGAGATATAGCAATGGGGACGTCACTAACGTCCCACCAGTACTGAGAGATGTAGCGATGGGGGTGTCAATAATGTCCCTCCACTACTGGGAGATATAGCAATGGGGACATCACTAATATCCCACCAGTACTGGGTCATGTAGCAATGGGGATGTCACTAATGTCCCTCGAGAACTGGGAGATGCTGTAATGGGGTTGTCACTAATGTCCATCCAGTACTGTGAGAGGTAGCAAAGGGGTGAAACTAATGTCCCATCAGTACTGTGAGCTGTAGCAATGGGGGTGTCACTAATGTCCCACCAGTACTGGGAGATGTAGCAATGGTGATGTCACTAATGTCCCACCAGTACTGGGAGATGTAGCAATGGGGATGTCACTAATGTACCACAATACTGGGAGATGTAGAAATGGGGATATCAATAATGTCCCAATATTACTGGGAGACGTAGCAATGGGAATGTCACTAATGCCCCACCAGTAATGGGAGATGTAGCAATAGGGGTATCACTAATGTCCCAATATTACTGGGAGACGTAGCAATGGGAATGTCACTAATGCCCCACCAGTAATGGGAGATGTAGCAATAGGAGTATCACTAATGTCCCGATATTACTGGGAGATGTAGCAATGGGGGTGTCACTAATACCCCACCAGTAATTGGAGATGTAGCAATGGGGATATCAATAACGTCCCCCCAGTGCCAAGAGATGTAGCAATAGGGACAACATTAATGTCCCACACATACTGGGAGATGTAGCAATGGGGACATCACTAATGGTTCACTAGTAGTGGGAGATGTAGCAATGGGGGTGTCACTAATGTCCCTCCAGTACTGGGACATGTACCAAAGGGGGTGTCACTAATGTCTCACCAGTACTGGGAGATGTAGCAATGGAGACATCACTAATGTCCTAATAATACTGGGGGATGTAGCATTAGGGATGTCACCAATGTTCCTCCAGTACTGGTTGATGTAGCAATGGGGGTGTCAATAATGTCCCACCAGTACTGGGAAATGTAGCAATGGGGATGTCACTAATGTTCCACCAGTGCTGGGAGATGTAGCAATAGAGACTTTACTAATGTCCCACCAGTACTGGGAGATGTAGCAATGGGGGTGTCACTAATGTCCCATCAGTATTGGTAGCTGTAGCAATGGAGACGTCATTAATTTGACACCAGTACTGGGAGAAGTAGCAAGGGGGTGTCACTAATTTCCCACCAGTACTGGGAGATGCAGCAGTGGGGGTGTCCCTAATTTCCCCCAGTATTGGGAGATGTAGCAAAGGGGATGTGACTAATGTCCCTCCACTACTGGGGAATGTAGCAATGGGGGTATCACTAATGTCCCACCATTACTGGGAGACGTAGCAATGGGAACGTCACTAATGCCCCACCAGTAATGGGAGATGTAGAATTGGGGATGTCACTAACATCCCTCCAGTACTATGAGATGTACCAATGGGGACAACACTAATGTCCCACCAGTACTGGGAGATGTAGAAATGGGGGTGTCACTAATATCACTCCAGTACTGTGAGATGTAGCAAATGGGGTGTCACTAATGTCCCATCGGTACTGGGAGATGTAGCAATGTGGGTGTCTCTAATATCCCACCAGTACTGGGAGATGTAGCAATGGGGGTGTCACTAATGTCACTCCAGTACTGCCAGATGTAGCAAAGGGGTGTTACTAATGTCCCATCAGTACTGGGAGATGTAGCAATGTGGGTGTCTTTAATATCCCACCAGTAATGGGAGATGTAGCAATGGGAATGTCACTAATGACCCTACAGTACTGGGAGATGTAGCAGTGGGGATGTTACTAATGTCTCCCCAGTACTGGGAGATGTAGCAATCGGGACATCCCTAATGACCCTCCGGTACTAGGAGATGCAGCAATGGGGGTGTCCCTAGTGCCTTCTCATACTAGGAGATGTAGCAATGTGGGTGTCACTAATGTCCCATGAGTACTAGGAGATGTAGCAATGGGGGTTTCACTAATGTCACACCAGTACTGGGAGATGTAGCAATGGGGACATCACTAACGTCCCTCCAGTACTGGGAGATGTAGCAATGGGGATGACACTAATGTCCCTCCAGAACTGGGAGATGTAGCAATGGGGTTGTCACTAATGTCACTAGAGTACTGTGAGATGTAGCAAAGGGGGTGTCACTAATGTCCCATCAGTAATGGGAGATGTAGTAATGTGGGAGTCTCTAATATCCCTCCAGTACTGCGAGAAGTAGCAATAGGGATGTCACTAATATCCTACCAGTACTGGGAGATGTAGCTCTGGGGACGTCACTAATGTCCCACCAATACTGGGAGATGTAGCAATGGGGGTGTCACTAATGTCCCACCAGTACTGGGAGATGTAGCAATGAGGATGACATTAATGTCCCACCAGTACTGGGAAATGTAGGAGATGTAGCAATAGGGGGTGTCACTAATGTCCCTCCAGTAATGGGACATTTGGCAATGGGGACATCACTAATGTCCAACCAGTACTGAGAGATATTGCAATGGAGACGTCAATAATGTCCAACTAGTACTGGGAGATGTTGCAATGGAGTCACCACTAATGTCCCACCAGTACTGAGAGATGGTGCAATGGGGTGTCAGTAATGTCCTATTAGTAATGGGAGATGTAGCAATGGGGACATCATTAATGACCGTCCAGTACTTGGAGATGTAGCAATGGGGACATCACTAATGTCCCACCAGTACTGGGAGATGTAGGAAAGGGGGTGTCACTAATGTCCGATCAGTACTGAGAGAATTAGCAATGGGGGTGACACTAATATCCCAAAAGTACTGGGAGATGTAGAAAATGGAGATTTCACTAATGTCCCACCATGACTGGGAAATGTAGCAAAGAGGGGTGTCACTAATGTCCCTGCAGTAATGGGAGATGTAGTAATGGGACGTAACTAATGTCCCACCAGTGCTGGGAGATGTAGCAATGGAGACTTTACTAATGTCCCACCAGTACTGGGAGATGTAGCAATGGGGGTGTCACTAATGTCCCACCAGTACTAGGAGATGTAGCAATGGGGATGTCACTAATGTCCCACCAATACTGGGAGACATAGCAATAAGGTGTGTCACTAATGTCCCACCAGTACTAAGAAATATAGCAATGGGGATGTTACTAATGTCTGACCCGTGCTGGGAGATGTAGTAAAGAGGGGTGCCACTAATGTCCCTGCAGTAATGGGAGATGTAATAATGGGGACGTAACTAATGTCCCACCAGTACTGGGAGATGTAGCAATGGGGGTGTCACTAATGTCCCATCAGTACTGGGAGATGTAGCAATGGGGGTGTCACTAATATCCCACCAATACTGGGAGATGTAGCAATGGGGATGTCACTAATATCCTACCAGTACTGGGATATGCAGCTATGGGGGTGTCACTAATGTCCCAACAATACTGGGAGATGTAGCAATGGGGATGTCACTAATGTCCCACCAGTACTGGGAGATGTAGCAATGGGGACGTCATTAATGTCCCATCAGTACTGGGAGATGTGGGAGATGTAGCAATTGGGTGTGTCACTAATGTCCCTCCAGTAATGGGAGATTTGACAATGGGGACATCACTAATGTCTAACCAGTACTGAGAGATGTTGCAATGAATACGTCACTAATGTCCCACAACTACTGGGAAATGTTGCAATGGAGACGTCACTAATGTCCCATCAGTACTGGAAGATGTAGCAATGGTGATGTCACTAATGACCCTCCAGTACTGGGAGATGTAGCAATGGGGATGTCACTAATGTCCCCCCAGTACTGGGAGTGTAGCAATGGGGACATCCCTAGTGACCCACCAGTACTGGGAGGTGCAGCAATGGGGGTGTCACTAATGCCTACTAGTACTAGGAGATGTAGCAATGTGGGTGTCACTAATGTCCCACCAGAACTGGGAGATGTTGCAATAGGGACATCAGTATTGTCCATCAGTAATGCGAGATGTAGCAATGGGGACATCACTAATGTCCCTCCAGTACTGGGAGATGTAGCTATTGGGATGTCCCTAATGTCCCAGCAGTACTGGGAGATGTAGCAATGGGGGTGTTACTAATGTCCCACCAGTACTGGGAGATGTAGCAATGGGGACGTCGCTAATGTCCCACCAGTACTGGGAGATGTAGCAATGGGGATGTCACTAATGTCCCTCCAGAACTGGGAGATGTAGCAATGGGGATGGCAGTAATGTCTCTCCACTACTGAGAGATATTGCAATGGGGATGTCACTAATGTCCCATCAGAAATGGGTCCCGCAGCAACAGGGATGTCACTAATGTCCCTCCAGAACTGGGAGATATAGCAATGGGGGTGTCACTAATGTCCATCTAATATTGAAAAAGGTAGCAAAGGAGGTGTCACTAATGTCCCTCCAGTACTGGGAGATGTACCAATGTGGGTGTCACTAATGTCCCTCCAGTACAGGGGATGTAACAATGGGGACGTTGCTAATGTCCCGCCAGTATTGGGAGATGTGGCAATGGGGATGTCACTAATGTCCCTCCAGAACTGGGAGATGTAGCAATGGGGACATCAATAATGTCCCTCCACTACTGGGAAATATTGCAATTGGGACGTTACTAATGTCCCTCCAGAAATGGGACATGTAGCAATAGGGATGTCACTAATGTCCCTCCAGAACTGGGAGATACAGCAATGGGGGTGTCACTAATGTCCATCCAGTACTGTGAAAGGTAGCAATGGGGACATCCCTAATGACCCACCAGTACTGGGAGATGCAGAAATGGGGGTGTCACTAATGCCTACTAGTACTAGGAGATGTAGCAATGTGGGTGTCACATGTCCTACCAGTACTGGGAGATGTAGCAATGTCGACATCAGTAATGTCCATCAGTAATGTGAGATGTAGCAAAGGGGTCATCACGAATGTCCCTCCAGTACTGGGAGATGTAGCTATTGGGATGTCACTAATGTCCCAGCAGTACTCAGAGATGGAGCAATGGAGACGTCACTAATGTCCCACCAGTACTGGGAGATGTAGCAATGGGGACGCCAATACTGTCCCTCCACTACTGGGAGATATTGCAATGGGGACATCACTAATGTCCCACCATAAGTGGGACATGTAGCAATAGGGATGTCACTAATGTCCCTCCAGAACTGGGTGATATAGCAATGGGGGTGTCACTAATGTCCATCCAGTATTGTGAAAGGTAGCAAAGGGGTGAAACTAATGTCCCATCAGTACTGGGAGATGTAGCAATGGGGGTGTCATTAATGTCCCACCAGTATTGGGAGATGTAGCAATGGGGGTGTCACTAATGTCCCACCAGTACTGGGAGATGTAGCTATGCGGATGTCACAAATGTCCTACCAGTACTGGGAGATGGAGCAATGGTGATGTCACTAATGTGGCACCAGTACTGGGAGATGAAGCAATGGGGACGTGACTAATGTCCCACCAGTACTGAGAGATGTAGCAATGGGGATGTCAATAATGTCCCACCAGTACTGGGAGATGTCACAATGGGGATGGCACTAATGTCCCTCCAGTACACTGGAGATATAGCAATGGGGATGTCATTGTTGTCCCTCCAGTAAAGGGAGATGTAGCAATGGGGACGTCACTAATGTCCCTCCATAACTGGGAGATGTAGCAATGGTTGTGTCACTAATGCCCCTACAGTACTGTGGGATATAACAAAGGGGTGTCACTAATGTCCCATCAGTACTGGAAGATGTAGCAATGGGGGTGTCACTAATTTCCCACCAGTACTGGGAGATGTAGCAATGGGGAAGTCACTAATGGCCCTACAGTACTGGCAGATGTAGCAATGGGGACATCCTTAATGACCTCTCCAGTACAAGGAGATGCAGCAATGGGGGTGTCACTAATGCCTACTAGTACTAGGAGATGTAGCAATGTGGGTGTTACTAATGTCCCACAAGTACTAGGAGATGTATCAATGGGGACATCAGTAATGCAAAATGTAACAATGGGGACGTCACTAATGTCCCTCCAGTACTGGGAGATGTAGCAATGGGGACGTCACTAATGTCCCACCAGTACTGGGAGATGTAGCAATGAGGGTTTCACTAATGTCCCACCAGTACTGGGAGATGTAGCAATGGGGATGTCACTCCAGTACTGGGAGATGTAGCAATGGGGACGTCTCTAATGTCCATCCAGAACTGGGAGATGCAGCAATGGGGACATTACCAATGCCCCTCAAGTACTGGGAAATATAGCAATGGGGATGTCACTGTCCCTCCACAACTGGGAGATGTAGCAATGGGGATGGCACTAATGTCCCACCAGTACTGGGACATGTAGCAATGGGGCCTTCACTAATGTCCCTCCAGAACTGGGACATGTAGCAATGGGGGTGTCACTAAGGTCCCTCCAGTATGAGGAGATGTAGGAAAGGGGTGTCACTAATGTCCGATCAGAACTGAGATAATTAGCAATGGGGTGACAATAATATCCCAACAGTACTGGGAGATGCAGAAATGGGGATTTCACTAGTGTCCCACCACAACTGGGAAATGTAGCTATGGGAAGTTACTAATGTCCCATTTGTACTGGGAGATGTAGCTATGGGGACGTCACTAATGTCCCACCAGTACTGGGACATGTAGCAATGGGGCCTTCACTAATGTCCCTCCAGAACTGGGACATGTAGCAATGGGGGTGTCACTAAGGTCCCTCCAGTATGAGGAGATGTAGGAAAGGGGTGTCACTAATGTCCGATCAGAACTGAGAGAATTAGCAATGGGGGTTCATAGGTTCATAGTTTAGTACTAAGCTAACTGCCCTTGCGAGCCATTTTAAGCCTAGCCAATTATCCCATGTGAGACTCAAACCCTGCACCTTGTGTTTGTAAGGCAAACACCTTAGCCATTAAGCCACCCTCCCAACCCTAAAATATATTCCCACTGTCAGTCTCAAACCCAGGACCTTGGTAACACTAGTCTGTATGACCTACCACTAAGCCATGACTCTCATAAATAAATTCCCACTGCCAGTCTCAAACCCAGGACCTTGGTAACATTAGTCTGTATGACCTACCACTAAGCCATGACTGCCATGGTGACACTAATATCCCAACAGTACTGGGAGATGTAGAAATGGGGATTTCACTAGTGTCCCACCACGACTGGGAAATGTAGCTATGGGACGTTACTAATGTCCCATTTGTACTGGGAGATGTAGCAATGGGGATGTCACTAATTTACCACAAGTATGGGAAGATGTAAAATGGGGATGTCACTGATGTCCCACCATTACTGGGAGACGTAGCAATGGGGATGTCACTAATGTCCCACCCGTACCGGGAGATGTAGCAAAGAGGGGTGTCACTAATGTCCCTGCAGTAATTAGAGCTGCAGTAATGGGGACGTAACTAATGTCCCACCAGTGCTCAGAGATGTAGCAATGGAGACTTTACTAATGTCCCACCTGTACTGGGAGACGTAGCAATGGGGTTGTCACTAATGTCCGGTCAGGACTGGGAGATGTAGCAATGGGGGTGTCACTAATATCCCACCAGTATGGGGAGATGTAGCAATGGGGATGTCACTAATGTCCTACCAGTACTGGGATATGTAGCTATGAGGATGTCACTAATGTCCCACCAATACTGGAAGATGTAACAATGGGGATGTCTCTAATGTAGCACCAGTACTGAGAGATGTAGCAATGGGGATGTCATTAATGTCCCATCAGTACTGGGAGATGTGGGAGATGTAGCAATTGGGGGTGTCACTAATGTCCCTCCAGTAATGGGAGATTTGGCAATGGAGACATCACTAATGTCCAACCAGTACTGAGAGATGTTGCAATGAAGATGTCACTAATGTCCCACAAGTACTGGGAAATGTTGCAATGGAGATGTCACTAATGTCCCACCAGTAATGGGAGATGTAGCAATGGTGATGTCACTAATGACCCTCCAGTACTGGAAGATGTAGCAAATGGGGATGTCACTAATGTCCCCCCAGTACTGGGAAATGTAGCAATGGGGACATCCCTAATGACCCACCAGTACTGGGAGATGTAGCAATGGAGGAGTCATTAATGCCTACTAGTACTAGGAGATGTAGCAATGTGGGTGTCACTAATGTCCCACCAGAACTGGGAGATGTAGCAATGGGGACATCAGTAATGTTTATCAGTAATGTGAGATGTAGCAATGGGGACGTCACTAATGTCTTTCCAGTACTGGGAGATGTAGCTATGGGGACGTCACTAATATCCCACCAGTACTGGGAGATGTAACAATGGGGCTGTCACTAATGTCCCACCAATACTGGGAGATGTAGCAATGGAGTGTCACTAATGTCCCTCCAGTACTGGGAGATGTAAAAAAGAAGGTGTGACTAACGTCCCATCGGAAGTGAGAGAATTAACAATGGGGATGACACTAATGTCCCAACAGTACTGTGAGATGTAGAAATGGGATGTCAGTAATGTCCCACCAGTACTGAGAGATGTATTAATGGGGATATCAGTAATGTCCCTCCAGTACTGAGAGATGTAAGAAAGAAGGTGTGACTAATGTCCCATCAGAAGTGAGAGAATTAACAATGGGGATGACACTAATGTCCCAACAGTACTGTGAGATGTAGAAATGGGATGTCAGCAATGTCCCACCAGTACTGAGAGATGTAGCAATGGGGACATCAGTAATGTCCCTCCAGTACTGAGAGATGTAAAAAAGAAGGTGTGACTAATGTCCCATCGGAAGTGAGAGAATTAACAATGGGGATGACACTAATGTCCCAGCAGTACTGTGAGATGTAGAAATGGGATGTCAGTAATGTTCCACCAGTACTGAGAGATGTAGCAATGGGGACATCAGTAATGTCCCTCCAGTACTGAGAGATGTAAGAAAGAAAGTGTGACTAATGTCCCATCAGAAGTGAGAGAATTAACAATGGGGATGACACTAATGTCCCAACAGTACTGTGAGATGTAGAAATGGGATGTCACTAATGTCCCACCGCGACTGGGAGATGTAGCAATTTGGACATCACTAGTGTCCCACCATTACTGTGAGATGTAGTTATGGGCACGTGACAAATGTCCCACCAGTACTGGGAGATGTAGCTATGGGGACGTCACTAATGTCCCACCAGTACTAGGAGATGTAGCTATGGATATGTTACTAATGTCCCACCAGTACTGGAAGGTGTAGCAATGGGGATGTCACTAATGTCCCTTCAGTACTGGAAGAATTAGCAATGGGGACATCACTAACCTCCCACCAGTATTGGGAGATGTAGCAATGAGGCTGTCAATAATATCCCATCAGTATTGAGAGATGTAGCAATGTGGGTGTCAGTAATGTCCCATCAGTAGAGGGAGATGCAGCAATGGGGACATCACTAATGTCTCCCCAGTACTGGGAGATGTAGCAATGGGGTAGTCACTAATGTCCAACCAGTACTGGGAGATGTAGCAATGAGAGTGTCACTAATGTCCCACCAGTACTGGGAGAAGTAGCAATAGGGGCATCACTAATTTCCCACCAGTACTGGGAGATGTAGCTATGGGGACGTTACTAAGGTCACACCAGTACTGGGAGATGTAGCTATTGGGACATCACTAATGTCCCTCCAGTACTGGGAGATGTAAGAAGGAAGGTGTCACTAATGTCCCATCAGTAGTGGGAGAATTAGCAATGGGGGTGACACTAATGTCCCAACAGTACTGGGAGATATTGCAATGGGGACGTCACTAATGTCCCACCATAAGTGGGACATGTAGCAATAGGGATGTCACTAATGTCCCTCCAGAACTGGGTGATATAGCAATGGGGGTGTCACTAATGTCCATCCAGTATTGTGAAAGGTAGCAAAGGGGTGAAACTAATGTCCCATCAGTACTGGGAGATGTAGCAATGGGGGTGTCATTAATGTCCCACCAGTATTGGGAGATGTAGCTATGCGGATGTCACAAATGTCCTACCAGTACTGGGAGATGGAGCAATGGTGATGTCACTAATGTGGCACCAGTACTGGGAGATGAAGCAATGGGGACGTGACTAATGTCCCACCAGTACTGAGAGATGTAGCAAGGGGGATGTCAATAATGTCCCACCAGTACTGGGAGATGTCGCAATGGGATGGCACTAATTTCCCTCCAGTACACTGGAGATATAGCAATGGGGATGTCATTGTTGTCCCTCCAGTAAAGGGAGATGTAGCAATGGGGACATCACTAATGTCCCACCAGTACTGGGAGATGTAGCAATGGGGACGTCACTAATGTCCCTCCATAACTGGGAGATGTAGCAATGGTTGTGTCACTAATGCCCCTACAGTACTGTGGGATATAACAAAGGGGTGTCACTAATGTCCCATCAGTACTGGAAGATGTAGCAATGGGGGTGTCACTAATTTCCCACCAGTACTGGGAGATGTAGCAATGGGGATGTCACTAATGACCCTACAGTACTGGCAGATGTAGCAATGGGGACATCCTTAATGACCTCTCCAGTACAAAGGAGATGCAGCAATGGGGGTGTCACTAATGCCTACTAGTACTAGGAGATGTAGCAATGTGGGTGTTGCTAATGTCCCACCAGTACTAGGAGATGTATCAATGGGGACATCAGTAATGCAAAATGTAGCAATGGGACGTCACTAATGTCCCTCCAGTACTGGGAGATGTAGCAATGGGGACGTCACTAATGTCCCACCAGTACTGGGAGATGTAGCAATGAGGGTTTCACTAATGTCCCACCAGTACTGGGAGATGTAGCAATGGGGATGTCACTAATGTCTCCCCAGTACTGGGAGATGTAGCAATGGGGTAGTCACTAATGTCCAACCAGTACTGGGAGATGTAGCAATGAGAGTGTCACTAATGTCCCACCAGTACTGGGAGAAGTAGCAATAGGGGCATCACTAATTTCCCACCAGTACTGGGAGATGTAGCTATGGGGACGTTACTAAGGTCACACCAGTACTGGGAGATGTAGCTATTGGGACGTCACTAATGTCCCTCCAGTACTGGGAGATGTAAGAAGGAAGGTGTCACTAATGTCCCATCAGTAGTGGGAGAATTAGCAATGGGGGTGACACTAATGTCCCAACAGTACTGGGAGATATTGCAATGGGGATGTCACTAATGTCCCACCATAAGTGGGACATGTAGCAATAGGGATGTCACTAATGTCCCTCCAGAACTGGGTGATATAGCAATGGGGGTATCACTAATGTCCATCCAGTATTGTGAAAGGTAGCAAAGGGGTGAAACTAATGTCCCATCAGTACTGGGAGATGTAGCAATGGGGGTGTCATTAATGTCCCACCAGTATTGGGAGATGTAGCTATGCGGATGTCACAAATGTCCTACAAGTACTGGGAGATGGAGCAATGGTGATGTCACTAATGTGGCACCAGTACTGGGAGATGAAGCAATGGGGACGTGACTAATGTCCCACCAGTACTGAGAGATGTAGCAAGGGGGATGTCAATAATGTCCCACCAGTACTGGGAGATGTCGCAATGGGATGGCACTAATTTCCCTCCAGTACACTGGAGATATAGCAATGGGGATGTCATTGTTGTCCCTCCAGTAAAGGGAGATGTAGCAATGGGGACATCACTAATGTCTCACCAGTACTGGGAGATGTAGCAATGGGGACATCACTAATGTCCCTCCATAACTGGGAGATGTAGCAATGGTTGTGTCACTAATGCCCCTACAGTACTGTGGGATATAACAAAGGGGTGTCACTAATGTCCCATCAGTACTGGAAGATGTAGCAATGGGGGTGTCACTAATTTCCCACCAGTACTGGGAGATGTAGCAATGGGGATGTCACTAATGACCCTACAGTACTGGCAGATGTAGCAATGGGGACATCCTTAATGACCTCTCCAGTACAAAGGAGATGCAGCAATGGGGGTGTCACTAATGCCTACTAGTACTAGGAGATGTAGCAATGTGGGTGTCACTAATGTCCCACCAGTACTAGGAGATGTATCAATGGGGACATCAGTAATGCAAAATGTAGCAATGGGATGTCACTAATGTCCCACCAGTACTGGGAGATGTAGCAATGGGGACGTCACTAATGTCCCACCAGTACTGGGAGATGTAGCAATGAGGGTTTCACTAATGTCCCACCAGTACTGGGAGATGTAGCAATTTGGATGTCACTCCAGTACTGGGAGATGTAGCAATGGGGACGTCTCTAATGTCCATCCAGAACTGGGAGATGTAGCAATGGGGACATTACCAATGCCCCTCAAGTACTGGGAAATATAGCAATGGGGATGTCACTGTCCCTCCACAACTGGGAGATGTAGCAATGGGGACGGCACTAATGTCCCACCAGTACTGGGACATGTAGCAATGGGGCCTTCACTAATGTCCCTCCAGAACTGGGACATGTAGCAATGGGGGTGTCACTAAGGTCCCTCCAGTACGAGGGGATGTAGGAAAGGGGTGTCACTAATGTCCGATCAGAACTGAGATAATTAGCAATGGGGTGACACTAATATCCCAACAGTACTGGGAGATGTAGAAATGGGGATTTCACTAGTGTCCCACCACGACTGGGAAATGTAGCTATGGGAAGTTACTAATGTCCCATTTGTACTGGGAGATGTAGCAATGGGGATGTCACTAATTTACCACAAGTATGGGAAGATGTAGAAATGGGGATGTCACTGATGTCCCACCATTACTGGGAGATGTAGCAATGGGGACGTCACTAATGTCCCACCCGTACTGGGAGATGTAGCAAAGAGGGGTGTCACTAATGTCCCTGCAGTAATTGGAGCTGCAGTAATGGGGACGTAACTAATGTCCCACCAGTGCTCAGAGATGTAGCAATGGAGACTTTACTAATGTCCCACCTGTACTGGGAGATGTAGCAATGGGGTTGTCACTAATGTCCGGTCAGGACTGGGAGATGTAGCAATGGGGGTGTCACTAATATCCCACCAGTATGGGGAGATGTAGCAATGGGGATGTCACTAATGTCCTACCAGTACTGGGATATGTAGCTATGAGGATGTCACTAATGTCCCACCAATACTGGAAGATGTAACAATGGGGATGTCTCTAATGTAGAACCAGTACTGAGAGATGTAGCAATGGGGATGTCATTAATGTCCCATCAGTACTGGGAGATGTAGCAATTGGGGTGTCACTAATGTCCCTCCAGTAATGGGAGATTTGGCAATGGAGACATCACTAATGTCCAACCAGTACTGAGAGATGTTGCAATGAAGATGTCACTAATGTCCCACAAGTACTGGGAAATGTTGCAATGGAGATGTCACTAATGTCCCACCAGTACTGGGAGATGTAGCAATGGTGATGTCACTAATGACCCTCCAGTACTGGGAGATGTAGCAATGGGGATGTCACTAATGTCCCCCCAGTACTGGGAGTGTAGCAATGGGGACATCCCTAGTGACCCACCAGTACTGGGAGATGTAGCAATGGAGGAGTCATTAATGCCTACTAGTACTAGGAGTTTTAGCAATGTGGGTGTCACTAATGTCCCACCAGAACTGGGAGATGTAGCAATGGGGACATCAGTAATGTTTATCAGTAATGCGAGATGTAGCAATGGGGACATCACTAATGTCCCTCCAGTACTGGGAGATGTAGCTATGGGGACGTCACTAATATCCCACCAGTACTGGGAGATGTAGCAATGGGGCCTCCACTAATGTCCCACCAGTACTGGGAGATGTAGCAATGGAGTGTCACTAATGTCACTCCAGTACTGTGAGATGTAGCAAAGGGTGTGTCACTAATGTCCCATCAGTACTGGGAGATGCAGCAATGTGGGTGTCTCTAATATCCCACCAGTACTAGGAGATGTAGCAATGGGGATGTCACTAATGTCCTACCAGTACTGGGAGATGTAGCTCTGGGGATGTCACTAATGTCACACCAATACTGGGAGATGTAACAATGGGGGTGTCACTAATGTCCCACCAGTACTAGGAGATGTAGCAATAGCGGGTGTCACTAATGTCCCTCCAATAATGGGAGATTTGGCAATGGAGACAGCACTAATGTCCAACCAGTACTGAGAGATGTTGCAATTAAGACGTCACTAATGTCCCACAAGTACTGGGAAATGTTGCAATGGAGATGTCACTAATGTCCCACCAGTACTGGGAGATGTAGCAATGGTGATGTCACTAATGACCCTCCAGTACTGGGAGATGTAGCAAATGGGGTTGTCACTAATGTCCCCCCAGTATTGGGAGATGCAGCAATGGGGACATCCCTAATGACCCACCAGTACTGGGAGATGTAGCAATGGCGGTGTCACTAATGCCTACTAGTACTAGGAGTTTTAGCAATGTGGGTGTCACTAATGTCCCACCAGTAATGGGAGATGTAACAATGGGGACATCAGTAATGTCCGTCAGTAATGCGAGATGTAGCTATGGGGACGTCACTAATGTCCCACCAGTACTGGGAGATGTAGCAATGGGGCCGTCACTAATGTCCCACCAGTACTGGGAGATGTAGTAATGGGAGTGTCACTAATGTCACTCCAGTACTGAGAGATGTAGCAAAGGGGGTGTCACTAATGTCCCATCAGTACTGGGAGATACTGCAATGGAGACGTCAATAATGCCCAACCAGTACTGGGAGATGGTGCAACGGGGACATCACTAATGTACCACAAGTACTGGTAGATGCAGCAATGGGGGTGTCACCAATGCCCACCAAAACTGGGAGATGTAGCAATGAGGGTGTCAGTAATGTCCTACCCATACTGGGAGATATAGCAAATGGGGTGTCAGTAATGTCCCACCAGTATTCGGAGATGTAGCATTGGGGATGTCATTAATGACCCTCCAGTACTTGGAGATGTAGCAATGGGGACATCACTAATGTCCCATCAGTACTGGGAGATGTAGGAAAGTGGGTGTCACTAACGTCCATTCAGAACTGGGATAAGAAGCAATAGGGATGTCACTAATGTCCCACCACAACTGGGAGATGTAGCTGTGGGGACGTTACTAAGGTCCCACCAGTACTGAGAAATGTAGCTATTGGGACGTCACTAATGTCCCACCAGTACTGGGAAATGTAGCTATTGGGACGTCACATATGTCCCACCAGTACTGGGAGATGTAGCAATGGGGACATCAGTAATGTCCCTCCAGTACTGGGAGATGTAAGAAAGAAGGTGTGACTAATGTCCCATCGGAAGTGAGAGAATTAACAATGGGGATGACACTAATGTCCCAACAGTACTGTGAGATGTAGAAATGGGATGTCACTAATGTCCCACCAGTACTGAGAGATGTAGCAATGGGGACATCAGTAATGTCCCTCCAGTACTGAGAGATGTAAGAAAGAAGGTGTGACTAATGTCCCATCGGAAGTGAGAGAATTAACAATGGGGATGACACTAATGTCCCAACAGTACTGTGAGATGTAGAAATGGGATGTCACTAATGTCCCACCGCGACTGGGAGATGTAGCAATTTGGACATCACTAGTGTCCCACCATTACTGTGAGATGTAGTTATGGGCACGTGACAAATGTCTCACCAGTACTGGGAGATGTAGCTATGGGGACGTCACTAATGTCCCACCAGTACTGGGAGATGTAGCTATGGATATGTTACTAATGTCCCACCAGTACTGGAAGGTGTAGCAATGGGGATGCCACTAATGTCCCACCAGTACGGGAAGATGTAGCAATGGGGATGTCACTAATGTCCCTTCAGTACTGGGAGAATTAGCAATGGGGACATCACTAACCTCCCACCAGTATTGGGAGATGTAGCAATGAGGCTGTCAATAATATCCCATCAGTATTGAGAGATGTAGCAATGGGGGTGTCACTAATCTCCCATCAGTACTGGGAGATGTAGCAATGTGGGTGTCAGTAATGTCCCATCAGTAGAGGGAGATGCAGCAATGGGGACATCACTAATGTCTCCCCAGTACTGGGAGATGTAGCAATGGGGTAGTCACTAATGTCCAACCAGTACTGGGAGATGTAGCAAAGAGAGTGTCACTAATGTCCCACCAGTACTGGGAGAAGTAGCAATAGGGGCATCACTAATGTCCCACTAGAACTGGGAGATGTAGCAATGGGGATGTCACTAATTTCTCTCCAGTACTGGGAGATGTAGCAGTGAGGACATCACTAATGTACCACCAGTACTGGGATAATTAGCAATGGGGGTGACACTAATGTCACAACAGTACTTGGAGATGAAGCAATGGGGATGTCACTAATGTCCCACCACGACTGGGAGATGTAGCTATGGGGACGTTACTAAGGTCGCACCAGTACTGGGAGATGTAGCTATTGGGACGTCACTAATGTCCCTCCAGTACTGGGAGATGTAAGAAGGAAGGTGTCACTAATGTCCCATCAGTAGTGGGAGAATTAGCAATGGGGGTGACACTAATGTCCCAACAGTACTGGGAGATGTAGCAATGGGAATGTCACTAATGTCCCACCACGACTGGGAGATGTAGCAATTTGGACATCACTAATGTCTCACCAATACTGGGAGATGTAGCTATAGGCAAGTGACTAATGTCCCACCAGTACTGGGAGATGTAGCTATGGGGATGTCACTAATGTCCCACCAGTACTGGGAGATGCAGCTATGGATATGTTACTAATGTCCCACCAGTACTGGGAGATGTAGAAATGGGGATGTCACTAATGTCCCAGCTGTACAGGAAGATGTAGCAATGAGGATGTCACTAATGTCCCTTCAGTACTGGGAGAATTAGCAATGGGGACATCACTAGTCTCCCACCAGTATTGGGAGATGTAACAATGAGGCTGTCAATAATATCCCATCAGTATTGAGAGATGTAGCAATGGGGGTGTCACTAATGTCCCATCAGTACTGGGAGATGTAGCAATGTGGGTGTCAGTAATGTCCCATCAGTAGAGGGAGATGCAGCAGTGGGGACATCACTAATATTCCACCAGTACTGGGAGATGTAGCAATGAGAGTGTCACTAATGTCCCACCTGTACTGGGAGAAGTAGCAATGGGGGCATCACTAATTTCCCACAAAAACTGGGAGATGTAGCAATGGGGACGTCACATATGAACACCAGTACTGGGAGATGTAGCAATGGGAATGTCACTAATGTCCCTCCAGTACTGGGAGATGCAGCAATGGGGATGCTGCTAATGTCCCACCACTACTGGGAGATGTAGCAATGGGGGGTGTCACTAACGTTCCTCCAGTACTAGGAGATGTAGCAATGGAGGTGTCACTAATGTCCCTATAGTACTGGGAGATGTAGCAATGGGGGTGTTACTAATGTCCCTCGAGTACAGGGGATTTAGCAATGGGGACGTCACTAATGTCCCACCAGAAATGGGACATGTAGCAATATGGATGTCACTAATGTCCCTCCAGAACAGGGGGAGATATAGCAATGGGGGTGTCACTAATGTCCATCCAGTATTGTGAAAGGTAGCAAAGGGGTGAAACTAATGTCCCATCAGTACTGGGAGATGTAGCTTTGGGGATGTCACAAATGTCCCACCAGTACTGGGAGATGTAGCAATGGTGATGTCACTAATGTCCCACCAGTACTGGGAGATGTACCATTGGGGACGTCACTAATGTCCCACCAGTACTGAGACATGTAGCAATGGGGATGTCACTAATGTCCCACCAGTACTGGGAGATGTAGCAATGGGGGTGGCACTTCTGCCCCTCCAGTACAGGGGAGATATAGCAATGGGGATGTCACTGTTGTCCCACCAGTAAAGGGAGATGTATCAATGGGGACATCACTAATGTCCCACCAGTACTGGGAGATATAGCAATGGGGACGTCACTAACGTCCCACCAGTACTGAGAGATGTAGCGATGGGGGTGTCAATAATGTCCCTCCACTACTGGGAGATATAGCTATGGAGAGTCACTAATGTCCCAGCAGTACGGGAAGATGTAGCAATGAGGAAGTCACTAATCTCCCTTCAGTAGTGGGAGAATTAGCAATGGGGACACCACTAATCTCCCACCAGTACTGGAAGATGTAGCAATGAGGCTGTCAATAATATCCCATCAGTACTGAGAGATGTAGCAATGGGGGTGTCACTAATGTCCCATCAGTACTGGGAGATATAGCAATGTGGGTGTCAGTAATGTCCCATCGGTAGAGGGATATGCAGCAATGGGGACATCACTAATGTCCCACCAGTACTGGGAGACGTAGCAATAGGGAAGTCACTAATGTCTAACCAGTACTGGGAGATGTAGCAATGAAAGTGTCACTAATGTCCCTCCAGTACTGGGAGAAGTAGCAATGGGGGCGTCACTAATTTCCCACCAGTACTGGGAGATGTAGCAATGGGGACATCACTAATGTCCCCCAGTACTGGGAGATGTAGCAATAGGGATGTCAGTAATGTCCCTCCACTACTGGGAGATGGTGCAATGGGGGTGTCACTAATTTCTCACTAGTACTGGGAGATGGTGCAAAGGTGACATCAATAATGTCCCTCTAGAAATGAGAGATGTAGCAATCGGGATTTCACTAATGTCTCTCCAGTACTGGGAGATGTAGCAGTGGGGACATCACTAATGTACCACCAGTACTGGGAGATGTAGCAATGGGGGTGTCACTAATGCCCACCAATACTGGGAGATGTAGCAATGGGGGTGTCAATAATGTCCCACCAGTACCTATAGATATAGCAAATGGGGTGTCAGTAATGTACCACCAGTACTGGGAGATGTAGCAATGGGGTTGTCAGTAATGTCCCATCAGTAATGGGAAGTGTAGCAATAGGGACATCATTAATGACCCTCCAGTACTTAGAGATGTAACAATGGGGACATCACTAATGTCCCACCAGTACTGGCAGATGTAGGAAAGGGGGTGTCACTAATGTCCGATCAGTACTGGGATAATTAGCAATGGGGGTGACACTAATGTCCCAACAGTACTGGGAGATGTAGCAATAGGGATGTCACTAATGTCCCACCATGACTGGGAGATGTAGCTATGGGGACATTACTAAGGTCTCACCAGTACTGGGATATGTAGCTATTGGGACGTCACTAATGTCCCACCAGTACTGGGAGATGTAGCTATGGGGATGTTACTAATGTCCCACCAGTACTGGGAGATGTAGCTATGGGGACATCCCTAATGTCCCACCAGTACTGAGAGATGTAGCAATGGGGACATCAGTAATGTCCCTCCAGTACAGGGAGATGTAAGAAAGGAAGTGTCACTAATGTCCCATCAGTAGCGGAAGAATTAGCAATGGGGATGAAACTAATGTCGCAACAGTACTGGGAGATGTAGTAATGGGGATGTCACTAATGTCCCACCACAACTGGGAGATGTAGCAATTTGGACATCACTAATGTCCCACCAATACTGGGAGATGTAGCTATGGGCAGGTGACTAATGTCCCACCAGTACTGGGAGATGTAGCTATGGGGACATCACTAATGTCCCACCAGTACTGGGAGATGTAGCTATGGATACGTTACTAATGTCCCACCAGTACTGGGAGATGTAGCAATGGGGATGTCACTAATGTCCCTTCAGTACGGGGAGAATTAGCAATGGGGACATCTCTAATCTCCCACCAGTACTGGGAGATGTAGCAATGAGGCTGTCAATAATATCCTATCAGTATTGAGAGATGTAGCAATGGGGGGGGGGTCATTAATGTCCCATCAGTACTGGGACATGTAGCAATGTGGGTGGCAGTAATGTCCCATCAGTACTGGGACATGTAGCAATGTGGGTGGCAGTAATGTCCCATCAGTAGAAGAAGATGCAGCAATGGGGACGTCAATAATGTTCCTCCAGTACAGGGAGATGTAGCAATGGGGATGTCACTAATGTCCCTCCAGAACTGTGAGCTATAGCAATGGGGGTGTCACTAATATCCATCCAGTATTGTGAAAGGTAGCAAAGGGGTGAAACTAATGTCCCATCAGTACTGGGAGATGTAGCTATGGGGATGTCACAAATGTCCCACCAGTACTGGGAGATGTAGCAATGGTGATGTCACTAATGTCCCACCAGTACTGGGAGATGTAGCAATGGGGACGTCACTAATGTCCCACCAGTACTGAGACATGTAGCAATGGGGATGTCACTAATGTCCCACCAGTACTGGGAGATGTAGCAATGGGAATGGCACTTATGTCCCTCCAGTACAGGGGAGATATAGCAATGGGGATGTCCCACCAGTACTGGGAGATGTAGCTATGGGGACATCCCAAATGTCCCACCAGTACTGGGAAATGTAGCATAGGGGAAGTCATTAATGTCCAACCAGTACTGGGAGAAGTAGCAATGGGGGTGTCACTAATTTCCCACCAATACTGGGAGACGCAGCAGTGGGGATGTTACTAATGTCCCGCCAGTACTGGGAGATGTAGGTATGGGGACATCACTAATGTCCCACCAGTACTGGGAGATGTAGCAATGGGGACGTCACGTATGTCCCCCAGTACTGGGAGATGTAGCAATGGGAATGTCACTAATGTCCCTCCAGTACTGGGGGACGCAGCAACGGGGATGTTACTAATGTCCCACCACTACTGGGAGATGTAGCAATGGGGGGTATCACTAATGTTCCTCCAGTACTAGGAGATGTAGCAATGGAGGTGTCACTAATGTCCCTCCAGTACTGGGAGATGTAGCAATGGGGGTGTTACTAATGTCTATCGAGTACAGGGGATGTAGCAATGGGGACGTCTCTAATGTCCCACCAGTACTGGGAGATGTAGCAATGGGGACGTCAATAACATCCTTCCACTACTAGGAGATATTGCAATATGGACGTCACTAATGTCCCACCAGAAATGGGACATGTAGCAATATGGACGTCACTAATGTCCCTCCAGAACAGGGAGATATAGCAATGGGGGTGTCACTAATGTCCATCTAGTATTGTGAAAGGTAGCAAAGGGGTGAAACTAATGTCCCATCAGTACTGGGAGATGTAGCTATGGGGATGTCACAAATATCCCCCCAGTGCTGGGAGATGTAGCAATGGTGATGTCACTAATGTCCCACCAGTACTGGGAGATATTGCATTGGGGACGTCATGAATGTCCCACCAGTACTGAGACATGTAGCAAAGTGGATTTCCCTAATGTCCCACCAGTACTGGGAGATGTAGCAATGGGGTTGGCACTTCTGTCCCTCCAGTACAGGGGAGATATAGCAATGGGGATGTCACTGTTGTCCCACCAGTAAAGGGAGATGTAGCAATGGGGACATCACTAATGTCCCACCAGTACTGGGAGATGTAGCATAGGGGAAGTCACTAATGTCCCACCATGACTGGGAGATGTAGCTATGGGGCCGTGACTAAGGTCCCTCCAGTACTGGGACATGTAGCTATGGATACGTTACTAATGTCCCACCAGTACTGGGAGATGTAGCGATGGCGAGTCACTAATGTCCCAGCAGTACGGAAAGATGTAGCAATGAGGAAGTCACTAATGTCCCTTCAGTAGTGGGAGAATTAGCAATGGGGACACCACTAATCTCCCACCACTACTGGGAGATGTAGCAATGAGGCTGTCAATAATATCCCATCAGTAGTGAGAGATGTAGCAATGGGGGTGTCACTAATGTCCCATCAGTACTGGGAGATGTAGCAATGTGGGTGTCAGTAATTTCCAATCGGTAGAGGGAGATGCAGCAATGGGGACGTCACTAATGTCACACCAGTACTGGGAGATGTAGCAATGTGGGTGGCAGTAATGTCCCATCAGTAGAAGGAGATGCAGCAATGGGGATGTCACTAATGTCCCACCAGTACTGGGAGATGTAGCAATGGGGAAGTCACTAATGTCCAACCAGTACTGGGAGATGTAGCAATGAGAGTCTCACTAATGTCCCACCAGTACTGGGAGAAGTAGAAATGGGGGCGTCACTAATTTCTCACCAGTACTGGCAGATGTTTTAATGGGGACGTCACATATGTCCCCCAGTACTGGGAGATGTAGTAATGGGGATGTCACTAATTTCCCTCCAGTACTGGGAGATGTAGCAATGGGGATGTTACTAATGTCCCACCACTACTGGGAGATGTAGCAATGGGGGGGTATCACTAATGTTCCTCCAGTACTAGGAGATGTAGCAATGGAGGTGTCACTAATCTCCCTCCAGTACTGGGAGATGTAGCAATGGGGGTGTTACTAATGTCCTTCCAGTACAGGGAGGAACAGGCTGGATTTATGGCAACTAGACAAACTAGTGATAATACACTTACACTACATAATATGATGATGTATGCTAAACAAAGCAACTCTAATATTTATGCCCTTATAATAGATGCTCAGAAAGCATTTGATAGAGTGGATATAAACTTTTTGTTTGATGTGTTGCCTTATTTCAATATGCCACAGGAATTTATTCAGATAATACAAATATTATATAGTAATCCGTATACTACGTTATATATTAATAAGAGTTATTCTAAAAGAATACAGATTAAAAATGGTACACAGCAGGGTTGCCCTTTGCCCCCCTTATTGTTTAACCTTTATTTAGAACCTCTATTTTTATATATTAAGCAAAATTTGTATCATAATGCACCAATACTTTATAGGAATAAATTAGTAATGTCGGCATTTGCTGATGATCTTATTATTTATTGTACAACCCCAATTTCTGATAGTGAAAAGATATTAAATGTTATAAATGAATTTTCAGAAGTCTCTAATTACAAAATTAATTTGGAGAAAACTAGTATTTTCCCGTTAAGAACCCCTAAACCTTTCTCATTAATGTCCCTGGTGGGGAAGATATCATGTAAAGAAAATATCAAATATTTGGGTATTAGCTTCTCTACGGATAATAAGGACTTTTATAGTAATAATATTAAACGAGTATGGGAACTAATAGTAGCTGATTGTGGCAGATGGAGGAATTTAAGACTACCGGTATTGGCAAAAGTATCAATAGTGAAAATGAATATATTACCACGAATGTTGTATATCTTTAGGTCTGCTAAGTATCAATTACAAAGACAGTTTTTAAACAAATTCATAAAGATCTAGCTAAATTTATTTGGGAGCCTAAGAAAACTAGAATATCGTATGAGAAATTAATGACCCCGAAGAGTAGAGGAGGACTTGAGTTACCGAATTTTGAAGTATACTATTTAATTGTGAATGCCAACAGGTGTTTAAGAATTGCTAATTACGAAGTAATTAGTACAAAGTGGATACCAACTTGGGTGGTCTTGAATTACAAGCATATTCTAGATCGGAACATAAATCCTAAAGCTTTACCCTTTTTGGATAAAAGTAGTTTGATAAAGTATGGGATTATGGACCACTTAAAAACATATGTGTCATCTTTGCAAAATTTATTCCAATCAGTATACTTGTTGCAATATATGATGTTTTTTCAGCCTTTCCATAGGAATCCCAAATTTAAACTAAATAATCAGTTGATTGATCTTAGTAAATTCCCATTAATAGTTAATATGACCCTGATTGATGTTTTTAATAAATTTCATTTATCGGCTTTGCAAGTTAGGCAGGAATTGAATCTTCCTAAGTGTTATGTGGTTGTCATGAGACAAATCAGAGAACTTGCTATGAGTCACTTTGAAAACTTTAAACTGGTAGTCGGAATTGTGGATAAATGCTCTGAATTGTGGCAGGCTCTCCAACAGGAGGTCAAATTTATAACAACAACAAATAAATTAATTAAAGATTTAAAATTCCAGGATAAAATTCTGTTGTCAGGGTACTGGGTAAACAAAATGACAGTAGCAGATAATCAGGTATTAAAAGCAATTGATTTAACAATAAAATCGGTCTCTTTTCAAAAGTTGATGTATACGCAGTTGATGATTTGGAATAATGCTTATTATACTCGTCTGAGGTTACATAAATTTAATCCTAGGAATTTTCCAACTTGTCCATATTGCACAAATCAAACAGCGGATCTTCTTCATATGTTCTGGAGCTGCAAGTGTGTATATAAACTTTGGAACTCTCTTAGAACACAACTACAAAAGATGGGTTATCAAAGTTCAACGTTATCATGGAAATTTATGATTCTACATGTTCCTCCAAGAGAACTCTCTAGGTCACAAACTATAATATGTATGAATATTTTTTTGCTGATGAAGTTATATATAGCTACAAATTGGTTAGAACCAAACAAGACATCATGGGATAATTTCAAGCTTGTGGCTATAAAGCATATATTAGCACATAAATTACTCCTGAAGCAAAGTAACAAAAATATTAATAATCCGAAAATATGGGAAAAGGTTTTTAACATTATATTAGCATAATACTGTTATTAGGAATATACTAAAGTTTGGATGTATATGTGGAGGAAACAATGTTTTGAAAACATGTATGAT